>NC_041009.1:2130187-2433785 GCF_004193775.1 Glycine soja
TTTTCACTTCACACCTTCATTGAACCACCACCTTCCTCCTCTAAACCACGCACAAAACACAAGTCCCGCCACCATATCAACTCCTTGTGGTTCCTCCTCGTTTCATCTAAGTTTCTCCATGCCCCATACTTCGACTCCAAAACCTTTGTCCATCTAAGTTCCAACGCCATTTACCGAGTAATGCTCTGTAAAAAGATGCAAGACCCCGCACCCCTAGACCACCTTTCTCCTTAGGGAGACAATTGTGTCCCACTTCACCCACGCCAACTTCCTCTGCCCCTCTCCATCACCCCAAAAAATCGATTGTTGTAGCCGCACCAACCTATCCACCACCTTCTTAGGTACCCTGAAAAAGGAAATGAAAAAAATAGGTATTGAGTTAAGGACTGCCTTTATCAAAGTCACCCTTTCCCCAAAAGATAAGTTTCTTTGTTTCTACTTTGAAAGTTTTCTCTCACACTTCAAGATAACCGGATCCCATATCACACTACGCCTATGGGTGTGCCCCTATGGGGATTCCCAGGTAACAAGAGTCTACAGTTAAGGTATCCCGCGGTGGACCTAACCCAATGATATGATCTCCCATATGCCCCAAAACTGCTCGTAGCGAAATTTATTTTCAAACCCGACACCAACTCAAAGCTCCTTAACATTGCTTTGATTGCCTTCACATTAGACATGGTCGCTTCTCCAAAAAATACCATATTGTCAACATATTGGAGAGTGTTGATTTCCACCCCATCTCTACCTACCAAGAAGCCTTTGAACAAATTTTTCTTTTGTGTCTCCCTCATCAAGCCCATTAGACCTTTAACAACAATGTTAAATAAAAAGGGGGCTAGTGGATCCCCTTGCTTGAGTCCTCTTTGAGGAGAGAACTCATCAATGGGACATCCATTCACCAAGACCGAGACAAAAGAAGACTTCAAACAACCATCAATCCACATCATCCATTTCTCGCAAAACCCCATCTGCCTCAGCATATAGATGAGGAAAATCCTAGCACACAAAATCATATGCTTTTTCATAATCAACTTTAAAGACTAGACAACTTTTTCTCCCCATTTTTGCTTCATCAAAAGCCTTATTAGCAACCACCACGCTGTGCAAAAGATGTCTCCCCTCTATAAAGGCGCTCTGACGTTCATCAATGATGGTGGTCATGACCTTCTTTTTCTTTAGTCTTCTAGTTAGGATTTTTGAGACAATCTTGTAAATACAACCTATCAAAGAAATAGGTCTGTAGTCGTTTAAATTTTGAGGGTCCCGAACCTTTGGAATCAAAGTCAAGAAGGATGCATTATTGCCTTTCCGGAAGCGTCCATTTGCATGAAACTCGTCCAAGAAACGCAAGACATTCATTTTCATTACATTCCAAAATTTCTTAATGAACTTAAAATTTAGTCCATAAAGTCCTGGATTCTTGGAACTTCCACATTCCCACACCGTTGCCCTTACCTCATCCTCTTCAAATCTGGCCACCAATTTTGCATTTTCCTTCTGATTAATGATCTTGAATTCTACACCATCCAGCCTTGATCTCTCAAATGATGATTCTTCAAACCTTTTCATAAATGATTGTTTGACTTCCTCCCTTACTCTGTTTGGCTCCTTTACCCCACACCCGCCAATAAAAATCCCTCTCAACATGTTTTTGCACCGTTTCCAATTGACAATCATGTGGTAGAATCTAGAGTTGCAGTTCTACTCTTTGAACCACTTTATTCTTGACTTTTGCCTCATAATGGATTGTTTTGAGTGTGTTGTCACCCAAACTTCTTCCTGCAGCTTCTTCCTCAGTCAGATATCTTTCTCCCCTTTCTTTTCCAGCTCATTGAGTTTTTGCTCTCCCTCTTTAGCTAAAGCTGAATATCCCCAAATTGCTCTCTATTCCACACTTTTAATCTCTGTTTCAACAACTTCAATTTTTCTTTTAATACAAAACCTCCCCACCCTTGTACTGAGCTCTTTCTCCAACAATCCCGAACTGTCTTCCTAAAGGATTTATCTTGAAACTAGCAGTCTAGAGTCTTGAATGGCTTCAGACCCCAGTCAGCAATGATTGATTTTAGCAGAATTGGACAGTGGTTTGAGTAATTCCTATCCAATATGAATTGTGTACTTTCACTCCATTTAGAGAACCATTCAGCAAATACAAGAATCCTATCCAGCTGGCTTTTAGCTGTCTCGTTTGGCCTATACCAATTGAATTTGCGACTTACACTTGGCACATCCTCAACTTCTAGTTTCACTATCCAGTCATTAAATTCTGTCATGATCCCCCCCTCCTTGCTCTCTTTGGCCAACCCCCACTCGTTCTGACTATCTCCTTAAACAGTTGAAATAGCCAACTACACTCCACAATTTGATTTGACTTGCACTTCTTAATTGTTTAATTTGATCCCACATGTTTCTGTTCAGATTTGCTGCATCGCAAGGGGAATATATATATTTACAATTGTAATTTTTTCGCCATCACCTTTCCAAATACCTTCTAGTAAAATAAATTCACTGCCAATAACCTCGTTCTCTAACACAAAAGATGATTCACTCCATACGCACAAGATGCCTCTAGCATTGTTCATTGTTGGATTGGTTGCCCATTTTTCCTCGGAATCCCCCCACAAGGCTTGACACATAGTTTTGTCCTCCCTTTCCTTCTTAGTTTTCTGTAGACATAGCATATCCACTTGCTCTTTTACCATCAATTTCCTGTAGACATAGCATATCCACTTGCTTTTTTACCATCAATTTCTTTACTCTCCATAGGCATTGACAAAGAGATTGTTGAACGAGACTAATTATTCCCAAACTGCTTCTAAGTGTTCCTGAACATTTTTGGTTGCCACCTCCAAGATACGTGTTTTCCTCCGTTAGCTACCACTTTTGCAAACGACACTTTACTTGTGCGATCTCGTCTGTCTTGTTCAGCCTCACTATTGTTGACTCGCTTTGTTGATGTGCCTATGTCCTCCATTTCCAGTGTCTTCTGTTGTCCTTTGTTAGATTAACAATGGGGCTGCGCCATGACCTTCATACCCTTGTCTCGTCCACCAGATGTAGCCCTGTCAAACTCCCTTTCTCGTAGATGCTTCTTGTCTTCCCTTTCATGTTTTGGTAGATTCACGTGTAGTTTAAGGCCCCCTATGATTAGATTATCCAACTATCTCTCAAGTTGCTTGACATTGGATACACCTTTGAATCTAACAAAACCATATCTCTGACCACTACTGTTCTTGTTCTTAGCTATGAATACCTCCCTAACATCGCCTCATTTCTTGAAAGCAAACCACAGATCCTTTTCTTGAGTGTCTTCAGGGAAACGCATAAAGTAAAAAGACGTGATATCTGAAGCGTCTCTCCAATTTCGCATTTCATCTCTCTGCCGTTGTTCCGCCAGGTCCGCCGTGCTGTTGCTGTCATGCTCTCTTCCTGAAAAGTGGACACGGGATCGATCGTTTACTTGCTCTTTGTTTCTCTCGCTCACCCACTCTCTCTCTCTCTCTCCTCTCTATCTCTCATTCTCTCTATTGGAAAGTTTGATGTATAATGCCTAGCATTCTAATTTAGTGTGGGGATTGAATGGTCTACTCTTAGTATTAGTGTTAGTTAGAAACATAATGTTAGGAACCCAAAATTGAATTGAGAAAGAAAAGAAAGGATTTTATTAGCAAGAAAAGAACAAAAAATAGGAGAGAAAACTTTCCTCCAAGGGTTTCCCCTTCATAAAAGATTTCTCTTTTCACAAAGAGTTAATGCTCAATCTACAAATGTTAAGATCCCCCTTCTCCTATCCTTCTCCTATTTATATCTAATAAACCCTTCTGACTAACTAACTAACCCCTTAATTAACTAATCAATATCCTAAATGTAATAACTAACTTATTAGTAGTCTAACTATGTTAACTAACTTTCCCTTATCCTTATATCCTATGACATAACTTACAATTACATTGCCCCTGGATTAGAGATTACAAACTTCCCTAGATATTCTGAAATCAGGTTACAGATACAAGGGGAAGTGTATTTTTTTTTAATGTGAAAACCATGGAGAATTGGATCCCACCATCAAGATAATGGAATCAACGTGTGTAGGCAATTGGCCTTAGACAATTTATCTGTCTCTAAGGACTAGTATAATTGTCATCTTTCTGTAATATTCTAGTACCTTAGGCTGAAGCTTACTAAGCTTCAAACTTATTACAAACAAACCCTTATATATAAGTTGAAAAAAGAAGAAATATAGTGAGCTCCATCAGACATGCATGGAATACAACTCAAAGACTGACTAGAGATGCTGGAGATGTCTGGAATGATCATGATCATTAGCCTGATGGGAATTTCGTGGTAAGCAATCAAACTTAGCGAGGCCCAACCTTCTCCAAACAACATTTGGAAGCTTCAAACAGCAAAATGTTTTAAGAAATCCAAAAAAATGAAATTGAAACTAAGTCTGTTGGCAAGGAGAGTGACTTTGGGTCACCAAACAAGTCCACAAGCAGTAAATAGATGCAAGCGCGAGATCAATGCAAGGGATTTTGAATTCTGGGATTTTGAATTATCTTAATTTATTGTGCATCATTCTTCCCCACTAAGATATTTTGTAAATATTCTAACAATATTTTTGCTTCAATGAGCTCTTAATTTAATCTCCTTACCTTGAATGTTGCAATATCATCACATATTGATTAACTTTTTTTTTAGTCATAACTCTGTTATTGTCAACTTCTTTTGTATTTGAAATTACTTATGGAAATCTAAATTATCCGTGGCAGGATAAGGCACCAGCAAGCCGAGGCTCTATGTATGAGGGTTATGGTTCTCCGGTAAGATCCCTCTGCCTGTTTTAGTTTTATTTTATTATTCTTATCTAGTTTTATATTAAATCTCAAAACCTTTTCAGATAAGAGAAGAGCCTCCGTCATACTCATCCTCTGTCATGCAAAGACACGAGTCATTTGAGAACCCCCTTGCAGGGAATGGATTGCACAGTTTTGGGTCTCAAGATGATGAGCGAGCTTCATCTGGAAATCCTCAACATGGAAGTGCACTTTATGACTTCACAGCAGGAGGAGACGATGAAGTAAGTTGATTTAAAATTTTAACCATAGATGAAAAAACCATCATACCTGCCATTTAATTGGAAAATTTGTGAATAGGTTAGGTCAACGGGCTAAACAATCCAACAAATTGAATAAAAATCAATGCAAAACCAGTTTAACCAGTACCTGGAAACCCATTTTGAACTTTTTTTTTTTAATTTTTACTTTTTTATTTTTTTATCTTAATTTTTTATTTAAAAAAGATTTTTTGAAACTCTTAGAATATGGGTTTCGACCTAACTTAACCCTAAAAGCTAGCTTGTAGAGTGAGGGTTTGAGTTAGCTTTTGGGGTTGAGTTAGGTTCAAATCCGCATTTTAAGATGGTATCAAAACTTATTCTAGATCCATCAAAAGGGTCATCATCGTATTATTCATGCACCAAGTCCGAAAGTGTTGGACGTGAGGGGTTGTATTAGAAAAAATTCAAGTCCCACATTGACTAGAGATAATGCTAAGATAGAGTATATAAGTGGTGGACAATTCTCACCCAATGAATTAATTTTTGGGGTTAAGTTAGACCCAAATCCACATTTTAAGAGAAACAAAACCATCCTAACTTGAAAACAAAAACAACACAAAGCTTAAAGAAAATGGTTAGTATCATTAGAAATTAGGTCCACGTGTTGATGACTATTATTTAGCCTTTTTATTATTGTTTTTTTTTTCTTTCAAGCCTATATATATGATCAGTTTATGCTAGTCTGAAATTTACACGATTTAAATTTATTTTAGCTTATTACTCTATATATTAAAATATATATCTAATTGTCACCAATTCAACTAAAGTCGCACACTCACACTGATCAACCATAAACCTTTACCCATTCAATGACTACTCTGGTTTTTGAAAACGTTGATTTTAACTTTGATGGATTTACTTTTTAAGGTCCCACATGTTGATGCTTATTCGATATTTCTTTGGACTTGGCCTTTCGGCCTGTTGTGTATACTTTTTAGATGTATTATTTAGAGGTAGGCTTGGATATTCTAGATGCAAGCACGGATATAATTAACTTCATTGTTTTTCCTGGCAGTTGAGTTTAACCGCAGGAGAAGAAGTCGACATTGAGTACGAAGTAGATGGCTGGTTTTATGTAAGTCTCTGATGAGATATCTATTTTTATCTTGTCTGAAGTAGAGATTTAGATAACTAGAATTTGCATGGATTCCTTATGTTTTTAATCATACATAGGAGAATCAGTTGTTGATAGCATACTTTGCCATGCAGGTTAAGAAGAAACGCCCTGGTAGGGATGGCAAGATGGCTGGACTGGTTCCTGTTTTATATGTTAGTCAATCTTGAATCATGTACGTAAGCTATTGTAACTTCCGATTCTTGCAAAAAGGCTTTTTTTGCTTTATTTTATCCAGTGTTGCTTTCATTCAAAGTTTCCATGTTCCCATGTAGCATGCCATTCTGGCTGTTCTCCTTCAAAGTATCTTGTATCCTGGTCCCTACCTAATTCGTCTAGTTGTATGCTATCAAAGTATCATTTACCATGCTAATTGGTTGCGAGTGTCTAGTCATTCATCATAGTAGGCCTTTCATTCTATTATATTTATATTTTACATACAGCTATTGGTGTACGAGTGTTTGTTTTTATACAAGGAATTTAATATATCAAGTGAAAGTTTCACGTTTTTGAAGTCAGCATTTATCATTGTCTTGAGAAATCTATTCAATACTTGCATACTAACAAATTCCGATAATGTTTTGACGTCCAGGTCTTCCTAATATCCCTTCTAGCTTCTTGTACAATTTTCTTTTTCCGGTGAACACTCTTATGACATGCTAATTTTTGTTGGTTCAAAATGTGATTAATTGCAAACGTCATGGGGCATAATATGGAATAAGACGAGAAAACACATCCAAACGATGACAATAAGGGATCATGGGGCATAAGAATATGAAGTACGACGAAAAAGCACAACAAAGCGATGAAAAATATATGATCGTATGTAATTTCTAATAAAATGTCAGTATTTTGTCGAGAACTAAACATAGTTATCAAAATGCAATAAGACAATATTGTGTAAAAAATGCCCCTAAAATATGCCATATAGTCACACGAAATGCTATAAGCTTCCGTCAGTGTCAAAACTCAAGGTTGTATAATAACAATCACTAATCTAACACATACGTGAATAACGTGGATAGTGTTTCAACATAGTCAGAGACCTATTTAGTGAAGTTGTCAAAATAAGTAGTCATAAAATTGAAACAATATAAAAGTCGAGGGTAGACAATTGGTAGACTAAATAATTTTACAAATTAAGCCTCATTAAGATTAGGATGTAGTATTATGAGCAGAGAAATTATACTCCTTAAATGCTTAAATTATAATGTTTTTTCCTCTTATTTTAAAATTATACTCCAGTTTTCTAAGAGATTAATATATATCATAATTTAATCTATTTTAATATAAATAAATCTTGTAAGGTTATCTTTTTTCCTCTTATAAACAACTGGTTTTAAATTCCTTTTATTAACTTAATTTGAGAATTTACAAGATGAAATGAGCATTAATTTGAGTCAAGCTTTAAAACAACTTGTATAAATATTTAAATAATCACTTCATCTACTAAAATTTGAAATTTAACAATATGATATTTAAAAATAGTTATATGTAATCTTCCTTCACTATTATTGATAACTTTAGTGGCTTGCTGACAGACAGTTAAAAACAATAATTTTATTTTATTTTATTAGTAAACATTTAGTAAATAATAGGGTTTGAATCCTCCTTAAACATTTAGGAATAAGTAATGATAATATATATGAATATTTCTACGATGCAAATACTTTGTTACACTACTAGAACACAGGCTGATTTAACGATGATTTTTTATACCTTTAACGACATTTTTTAACCATAGTCGTAGTTAACATCGTGAAATGTACCTGTACTTACGACGATGGTTCATCAACCATCTTAGTAACATTTCCTTCTAAGACGGTTAGGTGTCGAAACCATCTTAGAATGAAGACTATTCTAAGACGGTTTCGACACCTAGCCGTCTTAAAATAAAGGGTATTCAAAGACGATTTTGAAGTATAATCTGTCTTAGAATATGGAATTTTTTAAGATAATTTTTGCATCAAAACCATCTTAGAATACATCCCATTCTAAGACGATTTTTCTAAGACAGTTAGGCATCAAAATCGTCTTAGAATGGAGATTATTCTAAGACGATTTTGATGTCATGATCGTCTTAGAATATGAGCTTTTGACGTCAGTCTTTTGTCATAACTGTTTTAAAAGAGGTATATTTTAAAATGGTTTTTGAGTGATAACCGATATGATTATTTTTTTTAATGCATCTAAAATATTAGAAGTCATGTTCAGAAGAACCAATATATACACAAAACTGAGGAAGATGCTTTGTATATTTAACTACAATTGCAATCTAAGTTAAATGAAAAACAGAATATACTTGCTCTTTAAAATACTTACAATTGCAAATATATTAATGTAATGAAATGACTTCACTTTCATGTGAGCACACATAATTAGTAAATTGCAAAGTAATACATATTAAAAATTTAGAATCTACAATTTGCATTGTAACCCAATCAACACTCCTTTTTAATCTACTGCATAAACATTCTGAATCTAGAGTTTGTGTCCTTGAGAACTAATATTCACTTGTCATCTCTAGTCTATTTCCCTAGGAGAATAAAAGATGGAAAGAAACATAACAAGAAATGCTGGCAGTCCATGTATCATAAAACCTACAAGCATTTGCAAATTTTGTAAGAACAGATAATGTTAGCGTTCAATGTCTAAGTTAGATTCTGAACCTTCAGTCCATCAATAAGCCTCCCAGGCATGCTTCCAATGTATGTTCTCCTATGTCCTCTAATATCAGCCTCATCCTTGACTCCACTAGGGATATGCACACAAATTTTACACCCCGTGCAGCAACTATAGAGGATGCCAGTGATGTCTTTCCAACAACTGGTGGTCCAACAAAGCACAATCTGGACCCCTAGCTTCTGGCTTAAGCTGCAATGCATACGCTTTTATCAGATACACTTTAAGAAGTAGACTACTATATAAAATATATTTAACATTGAACCATTTACATGCTGCTTCCATACAGAAAATTAAAGACACTCTTTAGTCTTTAAATCCTTAGACCATTAAACTTCACCCAGCAAAGCAATAATCATTTGCAACAAAGACACACTGATTAGGTCAAGCAAACTTACATCCAAATAGTACCATCCTTCTCAGTTTCTATATATTTTTTAACACTTTCAATTTCTTAACAATTATTTCCAATATTTTTCAAGCCATCTTCATCTAGTATTCCGAAAATATGTCACTCCAGTTGTAAGAAATTACACAATTCAACAACAAATTTCAGATACACGTAGGTGTATTCCATGAAAATTAGGATAAGCACAATTCAATCATAAGTGTGCACAAGATGCCTAATTAGATTGAGCAGGAAAAATAGTGATAAAATTTGAGTGCCATGGGGAAAGAAATTTCATACCTTAAATGAAGGCGAGCAGGACCTATCTCAACGCCCGTCCAGGCACGTGCATTCACCCTAGAGAAGGATAACCATTTAGGCAAAAGTGGAACTCCCTTTTCCATGTTAAGGACAAACTGCAAAACCAACCAATTCATGATAAGAAACATAGTATTAACTTAAAACTGAAGGACCCTATTCAATTCAGAACAAACCATAGAAGATCCATGGTCGCCAGAACCAGTGTAACCAGTCTCAAGTTTAGCAAGCAATGTATCATCATGGATATTGCCATTACAAGGAAAATTTGATAGAAGTTAGAAACAACCACACAAAGTCATGATAACCATATTGTTAGCTTTACTTAGACTACAACCTTGCAGTAAGAGGACTGTTGTAACAATCCTTAATGATAGGAATACCTTTCTCATCACGTACTCCGGTAAGCTGAAATGATATAGAATTTTTGAAGGAAAAAAATCAGTAGTATAATATAATCTATATCATATTAACATTTAATTTATGCATATGGCAGAAATATTCTGACTATTGATTGCACAGTTTAACTAAAATAAGCAAATCATCAATTTATGACAGAATTTAGTGGGTATCCCCACACCTTACTTCCATCTTTTGTCCAATGTGCACCATATTCACCAGCACCCCTTATTTCGAAGACAACTCCATGTGGTGGGACAGTATGTACGCACATTCAACCAACAACAATGTGCCATTAAGTGGTTAATAACATTGATAGCAAGCTTATTTTTATTAGAATCTAGAAACAACATAGAAAAAGACAAGATCAGTGAAAACATGATCAACTTATTTGAAAGCAACACACTGTTAATATACTCACTTAACATTTCACCAAACGTATGAACCTAACTCAGAAAACATTTACAGAAAAATTATAGTGGTGCCCGAGCCCCAAAGTCAACATGTTAGGTTTTGGATCATCCAAAGAACAAGCCCAAAACGTGGATTGTTTGCTCCAGGAGAAATAAGAAAAAAATTGCAGGCCAGAATTACAAATAGGTCTAGTTGTAGGAGAGTTATCTAATTGTATATGATGGAGAAATAATATGGTAGGACAGTTTTGTAGCAGTTATTCAACTGTATGTGGTATAGTTATATGGACTAGGGAGTATGTTTTGTCGGGAACATCAAATTAAATTTCCAAAGGAAATAAAAAAAAGGATAAGGTTAAGTTGATGGTTCCAACGAATGGGTAATTTCATAATAATAGAAATTTCATAACAACAAAAATATTATGCTTATTAATCAATTAATATTATATTTATTATTATATTTGTTCTAATTTATGATTACTTTTTTATTTTTTTAAGTATTTATTGTAATGTCAAGATTGCAATAATTAAAAAAGGGAAAGATAAAAATTAAATTATATTTTAGTTATTTTTATCCTTAAATGTGCGATAAATTTGTTCCTGAATATACAACATAGACTCTTTCATTAACGGTAACAGATAAAAATTAATGGATAAATTCACTTGTTTCAATTACGGAGACGAATTTGTCAGTGCCTTAAACATTTAGGAACATAAATAATTATTTACCCTTATTATTATCATTATTGTCATTGATGATATTGTAGGTAGTGACAGTGGGTGTTAGTCAACAACAATATTGACAATGTGGTAGGGGTGAATACAATGTTATAATTTTGTTTTTTCACAAGCATAATTGGTTTCCAAGAATATTTTATTTCATATTTTTTATAAGTTTTATTTTATTGCTAAGGGGTTCTATACTCGTGAGAATATTGAAGGTTATTATACACTCTAACTATGAAAATAATTAATAGTTATAATAGTTTTATAGTTCTAGGCTAAGATGCTTATACAAAATTATAGTAGCCGCTACAATTGTAAAGTAAACCGGCACCCCAAAACAATAGTGATTTGACTCCCCCAAAATAACTAGGAATGGGCAACTATAAGCAAACTTTTTAGAAAAACGATTTTCACTACTGCTTCCTTTTGAAAATAATTTCAAACAGGGTTGATTTTTATTTTAAAATTTTATTTAAAAAAACACTCACGGACCTGTGCAGCCTCCTGTCTACCTAACACCCGAAAGGATAAAATTATACGATTAAGGTTGTTGCCATTGGCGTTTCCATGGAAGCTCTCAGCGTTGTCAAACCTCACAATTTCCAAGGGACAATAGAAATAACCTATATCGGAAATGATTTGGTTGTGTTTGTCGTTTTGCCCAAAACCTTTCTAAAGTTTAGAGTACAGTATATTCATTATTATACGCGATACATCCTCACACAAGTGTTGACATTCAGAGGCCCTACTATATATGTACTATATGCGGCAAATTTATTGGGTTAGTTTTAAAAACTATTTATCAATCGGATCTGTTTTTAAACTTTTAACATGGAGTCTATTTCTGCATGGATGTCGTCAGATAAATTGACGACATAGTTGTTTCGTCATTATAGATGGCGAGAACGATGCTGAGCTGGAGGGTGTACGTTGGTGTCGCCACTAAAAATGACGAGATGCATGATCCGCCAATGCAGTTGGCGAGAAGTGTTGAACGTAATTCCTTATTTTAGTGTATGGATGGTATAGAAAATAATTTTTTATATAACTAAATATAAAAAATAAAATCAACATTGTGTATGAAATAAATGGACTAAAATAAAAACATTTATCTTATATATTTTCATGATTTTTGATAAACATTAATTACTGTTTTTATAAAATTACTTTATACTAATATCATATTAAAATAAATATCATTTGAAATGTTCCGCAATTCTGAATGGCGAGACAGGTTTTATAAAATTACTTGTTATTTAAACTTGTTATTAGCTATTTAAACTTGTTATTCAAGGTTTAAATATAATGTAACCAATAGCTCAATTGCGCAGGGATATGTTTCTGATACTTTATGTTTATGGGTTTGTGATACCCCCTGTACTCATTTTAATACATGTTTTTGCTGATTTAAAAAAAAAAACATCAAAAGAAAAATAAATAAAGTGTGCCATTAACTCCCGCACAAATGTAAGACTCAAATATATATATATATATATATATATATATATATATATATATATTATCAGCAAATAAATTAGTAGTTATTTGTTATTTGAGAACACTGAGAGGTTTGAGACTGCAACCAAAACCAGCTACACCACATGCCAGCTATACCATGCGAATCCAATTGAAGGAGGATGAGTAAATAGAATATACAGGGATGTGCAAGCTAGCTTTTTATCTTTCTATTAAATCGTAAAAAATGTTTAAAAAACAAGTAAATTAATCTCAACATTTCATTTGATTCAGAATTAAAACCAAAAAAATACAACGAAGATGAGAAATTTACGAGATACTTCAATTGAATTTAACAATGAATACTTTTTTTTTTTTCATTTATTCACAATAAATATATGCTTTTTTAGCCGGAAGAGGAAGATGAGGTTCACATTGACTATCATGCACCTGACTCGCCATTCAGAATTGCGGAACATTCCAAAACCTGTCTCGCCATTCAGAATTGCGGAACATTTCAAATGATATTTTTTTTTAATATGATATTAGTATAAAGTAATTTTTATAAAAACAGTAATTAATGTTTATCAAAAATCATGAAAATATATAAGATAAATGTTTTTATTTCAATCCATTTATTTCATACACAATGTTGATTTTATTTTTTATATTTAGTTATATAAAAAATTATTTATTCTGTACCATCCATACACTAAAATAATAATAATAATAATGTAAAAAAGGAAATACGTTCAGCGCTTCTCGCCAACTGCATTGGCGGATCATCATGCATCTCGCCTTCAGTGGCGACACCAACGTACACCCTCCAGCTCAGCATCGTTCTCGCCATTTGCAATGGCGGAACAGCTATGTCGCCAATTTTTCTGGCGACATCCATGCAGGAACAGACCCCCGGTTAAAAGTTTAAAAACAGACCCCCATTAATAAATAATTTTTAAAACTAACCCACTACGATAAATTTACCTACTATATGCTAATGGGCTAATAGCTAGCCATGTAATTACGTAGTTGATACAATTGAAAGGTAAAATACGTACAAATTATCGTATCAACCCAGTAACTGGTGCTTTTATACAAAACAATGGTCACTTGTACTGATGCCTTGAATAATTAGGACAGGTAACAAAAATCATGTTTTGTAAAGTTATCATTCAATTCGAGAAAGATACCAATCATACGCGACCGTACAATCTTTCAGCAAGTCACATACATTTGTAAATTTGGTCTAAAGATTAAGACATTTGGAAAAGAAGTTGTGTGGCTATTTATTTATTAATTATGATAAGTCCCATGAATACAAGAAAGGATCGATCGATACAAAATAAACTGTAAATGAATAAATATAAGCGAGAGAATACATTTGGGACACACAATATATATATAATAGATTGAACATGACACACATGACTTGCACAATTGTGTTGATTCAAATCAAATATCTTTTCAGGGTTTGTGAGGATGAAGACGAATTGGAAGGTTCTTTGCAGGTATGGGCAAGGGATCAACGATAATTTTCTCATCTGGAATCAATTTTTGCCACTTAAACCTCTTCACTAGGTTGTGCATGAAAACCAATATTTCCAATCGAGCATACTCTTTTCCGGGGCACATCCTTGGTCCTCCACCAAATGGTACAAAAGTATAAGGAGCTGGCCCTTGTCCTTCGAATCTAGTTGGATCGAATTTCTCTGGCTCTGGAAAATATTCTGGACTTTTATGTGTTGAATTTGCACTCCAATACAACTACACACGTTTCAAAAAAAAAAAAAAAACTAAATTAAGTGACCGAAAAATAACAAGAAATAAGATAAATTGAGATAATATTTTGTAAGTAGATAACTTTCTTGAAATACATGTCTTATAAAGCTACATAATAACATTGTAAAATTATTTTTTAATGTTAATATATCATTATTAAACTCTATTAATAAATACTCTCTTTTGTGTGTGTGTGATGCCTCTTTCAATAATACAAATTAACAAAAGTTTATTGACATAGAAACCAACAAACACATGCTTCAAGCCACAACGACACTAAAAGAAAATCGAAGGAGCGTCTGTAAACATTGTGTATATGCCTTTGTACGTAAGAAAAATCCGTATACAATTTTCTTACCTTCCATCCCTTTGGTATTGAAAAGCCATCGAAAATAAAGTCATTGATAGCTTCCCTAAAACCTCCTTGAAGTGGAGGAGCGATTCTCATTACTTCACAAGCTACATTCCAAGAATACTGCATCCTGTTGACATCATCCCAATTCAATAACTCTCCTGGCGATTTCAGTTTTGCAATTTCCATTTGCTCTAAACAAATTTCACAAAAAGGGACACAAATAAGTATATATATCGTAATGAATCACAGCATATACATTAAAATATTTTTACAAATATTTATTTTATTTTATAAACAAATATCGTATCTCTCAATATCAATAAAATAATGATTAAAACTGTATTTTTAGATACAGAGAATTCTTAAATTTTGTTTAAAATTTAGTTTTAAGTTAAAATTGAAAATTAAAAATTCAAATCTAGCTAGTTTTGGGCTTGACTTATTCGACCAGTTCTTATAAAAAGTTCATTTCGGGGTGAAGTGTCCTAAAAGAAAGGTTTCTTGTGGAATTTTATATAAAAAGTATGTTTTATTATATCTTCAATAAAAAAATTATATATATCAGTAAAATAATAATATGCTTGAGTTGCATGAAGTGGCTGAAGTGGGATTCTTCTAAATTTTGACAAAAAATAGCACGAAATTAGAGCAACAATCCACCGTATAAATGATGAGGTCAGACTTGATAATTTGTTTTGGAGGCTAGTTCGTAATTCAAACGTCAATCGAATCATGTGAAAATCAATGAAGTTTGACGTACGTTAAGAGGAATTGAAATCACGAAGATTTGACTTGTAGATTTGATAGCTGACTTTAAATACTTTAAAGATAATTGTTGGTATTAATTTTTCAATAAACACTTATATAAAAATCAAATATATTTTTTTCCTGATAAATAGAATTTTTTATGTATAAATTCAATTTTTAGAGAAAACAACAAGAGATCTTCTATATATAAACTAATTTTAACTTATAAGAAAAACATATTTTATTTTCTTTTTCTTTTTTATAAATATTTATTGAAAAATTTGTTCAAATAAGATTGCAGTGTACTAATATTATGAATGACCATAGCTCTTCTTTAAGTAAAACAAACTTTCTATAAATGTAAAACAATTTAAATGATATTTTATTATTTAATAGTAATATTTTTTATATTTAAATAACTGGAGAAAGAAGGGAGAATAGGACTGAAGATCAATAGTTAGATTATTATAAGAAAACTTTCATTTGCATATCGTGAGAATAAAAATAAAATAATTATTGTTTTTATTAATTTAACTAACCAGGGCATAAGAAACACTAACTATATACTGTACTAGAGATTGAACATGATGTATAAAAAAAATATCCGGCATAAGAAGTCTATCTTAACCAAAAAAAAAAATATCGGGCATAAGAAACACTAACTATATACTGTACTAGAGATTGAAACATGATGTATAACTAAGATATTGATATCAAGTTTTTAACAAGCAAAGTCAACAAAAAAATTTAACAATAACTCACCTTGATAGACTCTATCATAAATGTGAGGGAGTTCAGCAAGATATTTGACAATGAAAGTGATTGCAGCACTAGCAGTGTCATGGCCTCCAATCAAAAGGCCAAGAATCTTGTCGGCAATATCCAATTCATTCATGAACTGTCCCTTCTCATCGCATGTTAACAACATATGAGACAAAATGTCTTGTGTTGGCGATGCTTTCCCTTCAGCTAAATCCACCTTCCTCTGTCTAATGATCTTCAACAGCTCCTTCCTGATTGCGTTTGCTGCTTTAATTGCTTTGTTGAACGGCGTTCCGGGAAGATCAATAGGCACTGATATGATTCCAGACGCCAACAGGTGAAAAGGGTTCTCAAATTTTGCTACGTGATTCACGTCCTCAATGCTCATAAACAAACGACAAGCCAACAAGAACGTGTACCTGTACTTAATCACATATATGTATATATAATCAATTAACATGCACTATAATTAATTACAAGGTACTCGAATCGTGATTCATCTACTAATATCAGTCTAGTGATGATAGGTTTGAAAACCTGTTGCAATTACACACATACACACACACAAAAAAATAAAAACTATTATGACCGATGCATTAGTGTGAATTAATGTGTGTAAAAGGAAAATTTAGTAATATTGCATTTTTTGGTTGCACGATGCAACTGAAAGTGAAAACCATGGTTATTAACATGAAGAAAAGGAAAATATTTTAATTATAAAAAGTAGCATGGAAAACATTTAAAGAAGAAGATGGTGAATGTATTTAGGACCTCTTGGCCAAGGGATAGACGGTGAGTTCCGTCTTGTTGTCCCAAAGGGAAGCGAAGTGGTTTCGAGCAATGGTGTCCATGATTCCAACGTAGCGTTGGAGAGCCTCGGGCTTAAGGAACTGAGGGAGCAACTTCCTCATCTTTTTGGACTCTTGTTTGGAGTTGCTAAGAAGCGTGGTGGGGAACACCTTGTTGACGCTGTTGGGCCACCACGCTGCAACAAGCTTGTTCTCGTTCGAAAATAAGAACTTGTTGCAGGTGGCCCCACAGAATATTACCGCCGGTTCCCCCAGGATGGAGGTCTTGAACAGCTGGGAGGAGTACCTGATCATCCGGTCGAAGATGAACTTCTCCGGATGACCCTTCCATCCTGTGGACAGGAACTCCAGGCTCTCCCCGATCACCGGGTAACCGGTGGCTCCCGGTGGCAGGTTCGGGGCCGCAAATGCAGACCTGTGCTTGTAGAAGAGGACGAAGAGGGAGAGGGTCACTATAGAAACGAAGAGGAGAAGGAGGGAGAGATACAAGTTATTATCCTCCATTCTTCTCGTTTGAGTTAATTTCTTAATTAGTTTTGCTTCGTCACTGATAAATTAAGCTTCTTATAATGTGTTTTAACTCACAGTAGTGCAGTGGCATTTGGCTTGTGTCTTGGGTGCCAATTTATAAGCACAATCCTAGCTGGGGAGTGCGCAATTAATGTGAACCTGAGA
The DNA here is from genome assembly GCF_004193775.1 of Glycine soja. Classification (NCBI taxonomy): domain Eukaryota; kingdom Viridiplantae; phylum Streptophyta; class Magnoliopsida; order Fabales; family Fabaceae; genus Glycine; species Glycine soja. Next base: position 2,147,932 of record NC_041009.1, read on the forward strand.
TATATAAAAGAATATTGAAATCAATGGTGTGATATGATTAATCAATCTTTGTGGATAGAAAAGTATTTATCAAAAGATGTTAACTTTTTACATAGATTTATGCATTTTAAGGAACTTTTTTGGTAGGGACTCACGAGTATTTTTTTTCAACTTAATTAGGAAAGCTTACTTGAGGGGATATAATCGTTATGTGTGTCAAAATATATTCTCTAATTAAATATTTGATGTGGTTGTATCATTAAGACTGCAATTTTAGATTATTATTGTAATTAACTTAAAACAGTTTTGCATTAATTAATCCACGCATGGAATAGCTGTATTAGATATTAATTAGTCACTTAATTTTTTAGGAATATTTTAGACAAAATAAATTAAGAGAGTATATTAGATTAGGATTTTAAAAGATTATTTTGACTTAAAAAATTATTTGAATTTTAAAATTATGAATATTTATCGTTTTTGATAAAAAAAACAAGGAATGATTATATACGATAAAAAGAAAAAATATGTCAATTAACGAGAAAAAAAAAATCTTATAACATCTAAAAGATTTGAGTGAGATTATTAATATGCATTTTTTATTTAAAAGTTTCATAAAATTTATGAAAATTCATCCTAACAAAAAATTTATCAAAATTTATATACTTTTAAATAATAATAAAAATATCAACAAATTTTATTAAATTTCTTAAAAAAATCTAAATAATTTTAATTAAATATCATAAGATTTATTTTTATTATTTAAAATTTTTGAAAAAATACCTCAATATTTTTTTATAAATTTTTTTAATTGAATACATCCCTTAAAAATGAGGTCCCAAGTGGAAATACTATGGATTAATTACTGTGCGTCATATATAGTCAAATAATGTAGGTCATGCCCATGCTAATCTCTTCTCTTTGATTACGCCATTTCGCAATTATTGTTTGCGTGTTTATTAACCGCAAGAAATATGAGACTATGGAATGGATCCGCGTTTGGCAAAATGCAATATTGATAGGATCATTGCTGCTTGAGGGGTGAGCGTCAGTGTTTGAATGTTAGTGGGGGTGAGTCAGTTCCTGTGACAAGTCCACCTCAGGTGACAATATTATCTCTTTTTACTGTGCAAAAAAGAAGAATTGAGAAACATGCCTAATTTTCATTAGGTTGGAAATATGATTAATTATATTTTTAGTTTTTAAATTTTTATTAAATTTATTTTCAAGTCTTTAAATAAAAATTTAATCAATCAAACACTTTTTTAAAATTTGATTTTTAGTCTCTAAATAAAAGTTTAATTAGTGAACATTCTTCAATTTTTTTATAAAGATTTTTAGTCACTAAACTTTTTAAAATTCAGTTTTAATTCTTAAAATTTCATGAATAAAAATAATGAGTTTAAACTTTTGTTAAGGAAATGAAAACAAATTTTTTTAAAAACTTAGGGACGTTGATCGGTAAAAAAAAAAATTAAAGACTAAATATGTTAATAAAAAAAGTTAAAAAATCTTGATCATTCAAACTTTTATTTAAGAATTAAAAATTAAATTAAAAAAAACATTTATATACTCTTTTTTTCTTGAAATAATTAAAAAAAATCAATTCAATTTAAATTCGATTACAACTTAGTTGATTTCGAATCCATTTTTTTACACACCTACTGAACTATTTATATAATGTTTATTTAGCCCATAAAAAACATTTAACCCAAGCTACTTAAGCATTTAAACTACACGTGTTTGCTTACAAATCGGTAAAAAAGATTAAAAAAAAAGTTAGTAGCTCCATCGTAATTAAGCATATTAATTTATTTTTTAGATATAATCTTATTTAAAATAGGATTATACTTTAAATACGGATTTTATGAGCTACACACTCTTAATATATATATATTAATTACAATAAAATGATTATATATTATATGATGATTTATATTAAATAACAATGTAATATATAACTTATTTTCTCTTAAATGTATATTTTTGGTCAAAAATAAAATAAAATTAGCAAAGATTCAAACCGTGATTATTATGGTACGAAGACTAATCAATTATATTATGTAAAAATAATGGTTAAGATGCTCTTTCATTCCTAAGGGGGCCATTGTTTATATACAAGAATGTGACATGCGATTCCTCCTAAAATCGTGCCTCTAATATCTCCATCTACCAATTACACACGTGTCTAATTATTATATAGTTGTAAATAGCTATTAACAAAATCAACTCTGAATTGCACATTAAAAGATTACCAAATATAACTAATTTCTAAATATAGCTTAATACCCCTCTTAAGTTGGAGCATGGAGATTTCGAATGCCTAACTTGCCAAGGAAAGTTTCAAATTGCATTTCCCCCAATGCTTTTGTGAATATATTTGCAAGTTGAGCAATAGTAGGAACATAGCTGGGGCGAATATTGTCTTTGAGAATCTCATCCCAGACAAAGTGACAGTCTACCTCGATGTGTTTGGTGCGTTCATGAAACACTGGATTTTTGGCAATGTGTAAAGCGGCCTGACTATCACAACGAATAGTCATGGGTTTGTCATGGACAACCCCTAGGTTGGAGAGGATCCCTTTCAACCATTTCAACACGCATGTAGTGGTTGCCATAGACCTATACTCAGCCTTAGTAGAAGATCGAGAAACTGTATGTTATTTCTTTGTTTTCCAGGAAATAGGAGAGTCACCAAGCTGTACTAGCCATCCGGTGACTGATCGTCTGGTCAAAGGACAACTGGCCCAGTCTGAGTCGCACCACCCATAAAGTTGTAAGTCACATTCACGAGCAAAAAATATTCCTTGTCTTGGATTACCCTTTAAGAATCGAACTACTCGGAGTGCAGCTTCCCAGTGTTCTATTCGGGGTTGTTGCATGAATTGAGACAGAATGTGAACACTGTATGACAGCTCAGGCCGAGTGAAACACAAATAAATCAAATGCCCAACTAAACACCCATATTGCTCGGGATCTGAAAGAAGTTGTCCTGCAGCAAGTGACAAGTGATGGTTCTGCTCTAATGGGGTGGCAACGGGCTTAACACCAAGGAGACTAGCTTCAGATATAATATCAAGCGCATATTTACGCTGACAAAGAAAAATTCCTGTAGAATTTTTGGCAACTTTAATACCCATAAAATACTTCAAAACACCAAGATCTTTCATATGAAAACATGTACTGAGGTAGAGCTTAAAATGCTTGATGGCAGTAGGAGTATTGCTAACAATGATCAAATCGTCAATGTACACAAGAACCACAAGTTGAGTGTCTTTTCGATGCAAAGTGAACAGAGAGTAGTCAAGATATGATTGCTGAAATCCATAGGATTTGAGAGTAGTAGAGAGCTTGGCAAACCAACAACGTGGAGCTTGTTTTAACCCGTAAAGCGATTTTCGCAGCTTACAGACCATGTCCGGTTGTGAAGCTGAAAAATCAGGAGGCATTTTCATGAACACTTCTTCGTGCAAATCTCCATGCAAAAATGCATTGTGCACATCCATTTGGTGAAGTTCCCAAGCTTTTGCTACTGCTACTGCTAAGACAGTACGCACTGTGACCATTTTAGCAACCAGTGTGAATGTCTTAGTGTAGTTGATCCCTTCTTCTTGATGATTATCGAGTATAACTAATCGGGCTTTAAAACATTCAACTATCCCATTTTCACCCGAGTGCTTTCTTTCCGGGCAATAGTCATTGCATGGTCCTCGTACGATTTCGCTCAAGAGCTTGATCTCAGATTGCATTGCTTATCTCCAACGAGCATCTTTCACTGCTTCATGAAAATTGAGTGGTTCTTTTTCTATAGTAATAGCTACAAGGAAATATCTATGTGGCAAAGAAAATTTTTCACAGTTTACATAATGCGTGATAGGATAGAGTGCAACTGAAAAATGAGATCGAGCTTATGAACGAATATAAGGACTTAACTTTTGAATCGTGTGTATGACGTAGTCTTGCAACTGAGTGGATGGATATTTGACACGACAGCCACGTCCTAGTGGTTCATTCTCATTATGAGTGTTTGGGATCTGTATATCTGGAGGTTCTGGAAACACAGTAGTATCTGTTACAACAACTTCGGTAGTGTCAGTACCCCCCTTATCATCAAGAATCTGTTCTACGAGCGACTCATTTTGATTGGCTGGTCTGTCGTCAATTTGATTCTCTAGATTAGCTTCATCAATAATGGAGATTGAGGAAGTTGATGCAATTTCAGTGTGATGAAATAGAAACTGGTTTTCAAAGAAAGTAACGTCTCATGACACAAAGAATTCATGGGTCTTAAGGTCGTAGACTTTCCATCCTTTTTGCCCATAAGGGTACCCCATGAAGACACACCGACGGCTGCGACTTGTAAATTTGTCTCCATTTGTATTTTGGTTACGTGCAAAACACAAGGACCCAAAGATACATAGGTGAGTATAAGAGGGCGATTGGTCATGCAATACTTCATATGGAGTTTTTCCTTTCAAGACTGAGCTTGGAGTACGATTAATCAAGTATCCTGCTATTAACACACATTCGCCCCAAAATTCAATGGGTAAACTTCCTTGAAATCACAAAGCTCACGCCACATTGAGGATATGTCAATGCTTTCTTTCAACCTTGCCATTTTGCTGAGGTGTTCCTGTACAAGAAGTTTGGAAAACTATCCCATGCTCAAGAAAATATTTTTTCATGCAAATGAATTTTGTTCCATTATCACTTCTTATAGTTTTAACCTTTTTGTTATATTTCCTTTCTGCCATAGCAAAAAAATTTGTTAGTGCCCGTGATACTTCTTTCTTATCAATTAACAAAAACAATCAAACTGCACGTGAGCAATCATCAACAATGGTAAGAAAATATGAAGCACCACAAGAAGAAGGAGTTCTATAAGGTCCCCATAAATCACAATGTATCAAATCAAATGTATTCGAAGCTTGATTATTATTTAATGGAAATGTTTCTCTAGTTTGCTTAGCTTTTTGGCATGTATCACAAACTTTATTATGCGACTCACTAACTCTGTTCCTACTACCATCAGAGATTAACTGAGTAGTTTGCCAAGATGGATGTCTCAAACGCTTGTGCCATACTTCTAGTTGAGTTATTCCTTCAACTTTGCAAGCCTTCACTTTTGGAATTTCCCGGAAGAAGTAGAGTACATCCCTTCGTTCACCCGCTCTAATCAACATCTTCAAAGTGCGATCCTGTATCACACACAGATTAGTAGTAAACTGGACATTACAATTGGATTCATCTGATAATTGTGATATAAAAATTAAGTTGCAATTCAATTGAGGCACATAAAGCACGTTTTCAAGTCTTAAACCACCAACAAGTCTTATTGTTCCTTCTTTAGTAGATGTGGCGGTATGTCCATTAGGAAGTCCAATAAGGCACCCAGGCACTTTCCTCACATCACATAGGTGTTGCAAGGTTCCTGTCATGTGATTAGATGCCCCACTATCAAGGATTCATGAATTGGGTTTAGTCTTACCAGTCATGCTTTCATTTTGAGTGACTTTCGAATTGTTAAATAATTCTACTAGATGCTTTTACTACTGCACCAGTGTTCTTAGTTCAATTTATTCTATGCTTGCTCGCTCCCTCTCTTTTTCCATAGTATAATATATTTACGTTATCGACAACGTTATTTCTTTTCTTTTGTTTTTATAAGTTATTTTCTCTAACATAACCTTGACCGAAGTAGTAAATATAGCTGAAAAAACAATTTAACGAATTTTTTGAAAGAAATTTAAAATAATTTTTTTGAAATTTTAGAGGATAAAAAATATATTTTACCCTAATTTTGAAAGTAGCTGTTTCTCTAGCTAGATGTAAATGTGCTGAGCACGAAGATTTGATATCATTTGAATTCGTTGGTTCTATAAACTTTACAAAATATAGCAGGTGTTATAATTCTATTTAAGTTTGGCACGAGGATCCTGAGGTACGTACTTCTCGATTTCTTGGTGTTGGCATAATCAGTATAGAATCTTTTCTTTGCCTTTTTTTTAGACGATAATTTTATTCGAGTTATATATTATAGGTATTAAGTGTGAGTATTTCTTTTAATGAAAATTAGATTATTAGAACCGTAGTTCTCCGCATTACGGGAAACTAATAACTTTCGCTTGACTTAACTCTCTCATGAATAATTAATATCAACAGCAGTTACGTCTCTAGAGTCTAGATTACTAGATGGCAGTATTTTTGCCAACATTAGAATATGTATGTTTATTATATTATATTGACGAAAGCTTTGTCCATCAATTTTGTGGAAGACTTCTAGGGCTTTATTAATAAAAGAAGTAAGTCAATACATCATCATACATTGATTTCATTATGTTGATATTAATTAAACTTTAAATCTTCTGTCGCAGACGATTGAAGTCAATGGTTGAGCCAACCACGCATTTTTATTTCCTTTGCCTCGTTAACACGGTTAATTTAACTCTAATTAATTCAGCTCTCGCGCAGCACAATTCCTCTTGTGCGATCCATGCCACTGGCTGTATTATTATTAGAATTAGAACAAACAATATATTGCATATCTTTGCGAACCACTCGCGCAGCACAAGGTACGCCAGGACAAAATAAATAGATTCAATAAAATTATTATTAATAATAAACAAATAAAAAAGAAGAGAGTGTGTTGCATATCTTTTTTTCTGAACCAAAGGATATAGAAAATAATAAAACGCGACAAAATCAAACAACCACACAATTTTTTTAATAATTAAAAGCAAGTATTATTTTTTTTTTCAATTTTTAATTCATCGTGTATGTAAAGTTTATGGAACTTGTGTCTTAAGAAAGGTCGATTTTCAAACTATATGTTCCCTCATATATTTTCCTTTCATATACTAGTATTTAAAACCATTTACGTGTACAAACCAATATTAATATAATGGTGATCCAATGTATATTGTGTAGAAATTCTTAAGGGGTTTTCTAGACTATCAATTATAGGAAATAACAGGATCTTGAAACCTATGATTCTCACAAATAATCAATAAACAATGATGCATATCTTTTTTCATAGGAAGACTTGTATCTTTCTCCATAGGAACATCTCTCTGGTGTACTTTGATCTCCTTGAAAAATGAGAGAAATAAAATTTCACTTCCTTTAGCCTTTCTTTTCTGTCTCTCTCCGTTAGTGATGACTATGTGTGAGAGAGAACACTTTCTGGTCAGGAAGGGGAACTTATTTCACGTTAGTGGATATTAAACCCCTTTTATAATCACTACTCTCATCAAGTAGCAGTTAGTTCTAGAAACTTCTCCTATTAAGCCCAGTTACAATTTAGCCCTTAATCGTTAATTATTTACTTATTAGTCCTTACATAAGTCACATGTCTCTCACATGAAACATTAATTCTTACCTTCTCTCACTTGGCTCATGTGACATTAATAAACATTATGGACTAAATAAATAAATAGATTAACTAACATAATGCGCATTAAAAATGACTAAATTATTATGTACATTGGGTACATCATAATTTCATGATTAAGAATATGAACCAATTCGAGTCATGGCGGTTGTACATCATCTAATCGACATAGTCCCTTCCATGTACTACAAATTAGTCTTCTCCTTAATATGACCATTAGTTAGGAGTACATAATTGGTCCAACATAATGTTTTCATTCAAGACAAAACCTGTTAACATTACTCTAACACAAACATACATGCAAACATAGAGAACAGGTAATCAGAAACATATCATAATTGAGCTCAGAGTGTCAGCAAAATTACATAAGATAAATTACACTTAATGATCATCAATAACAATAGTGCCCATACTTTCAACATGTTCTATAATGTCTTGGGCAATAATCCCTTATTCAAAGGATCAACTATCATAAGGTTTGTGCTAATATGTTCTATTGACACTCTTTGTTTCTGAACTTCTTCCTTCACGACAAAGTACCTCAATTTCATATGCTTAGCACCCTTAAAGTACTTGTCGTTCTTACAAAAAATATTGTTGCGGAATTATCACAATACATTTTCAGCGGCCTAGCAATACTGTCGACAATTCCAAGTCCTGAAATAAAGTTCTGCAACCAATTAGCCTGAATTGTAGCCTCAAAACATACTACAAATTCAGCTCTCAGATGCAACAACAACTGGTGCATACAAAATTACTTTCATTTGTTTTCGTTCCATGTCATTTCTAGGACATTGTGCGAGACTAACTTTATCTCATTTCTAAATTAGAATAGGTGATGTTAAACATCTTTCCATCTTGAATCTCTCTAGTACTTATTTGATATATGCTTTTTGAGATAGGCCTAACAATCCTTGTGATCTATTATAAAATATTTTTATCCCTATCACATAGCTTACCTCACCTATATATTTCACTTCAAAGTTTCTAGAGAGAAATTTCTTAGTCTCATGAAGAATACCAAGATTGTTAGCTGCAAGCAAGATATCATCAATATACAGAATTAGAAAAATAACTTTACTCCCACTGACCTTCAGATACATACACTAATAAATAGTATTTTCCTTAAATCTAAAGAAAACAATGGTATCATTAAACCTCAAATACCATTGGCGGGAAGCTTACTTTAAGATTGTATATTGATTTCTTTAGTTTGCACACTATGTGTTCCTTTCCCTCAACTCAGAACCCCATTGGTTGGTCCATACAAACATTCTTCTCTAAATCTCCATTAAGAAAGACAATTTTCACATCCATTTGATGTAGCTCCAAGTCATAATGGGATACTAATGCCATGATAATCCTGAAAGAATCCTTTCGTGAGACCGGTGAAAACGTCTCTTTATAATTAATGTTATCTTTCTGAGTAAATCCCTTAGCAACAAGTCTAGCCTTATAACGTTCAAGGTTGCCATGAGAGTCACGTTTAGTCTTGAAGACCCACTTACAACCAACTCTCTTACAACCCTTTGGTAATTCTACAAGGTCCCAAACACCATTATGTTCCATGGAATTTATCTCTTCTTTCATGACATTTAACCACTTCTCAGAATTATCACAACTTATAGCTTGTGAAAACGAAACTGGATCATTATAATTAATGCTTAAGTTTGTTTCTATTTCATGTAAGTATACCACATAGTCATTCGAAATAGCTGGTCTTCTTTCTCTTTGAGACCTCCTTAATGTTACTTCTTGTGGTTCTTCCACAATGGGTTCATTATGTATTGCACACAAATGCACGTTTCTGAACAAGCTTAGCAAATGGACCTGGGTGTTGCTCAGTTTCATCATATCTTTCGTAATACTCATCACCTCTATCATATCTAATAATTTTTACATTTCTGTCTAATTTCCTTTTTACTTCATTCTAGTAAATTTCTAAGGCATCCATTGCCTGAGAAATCTCAGACAGTAAGTAGACATAACCATAACGTGAATAATCATCAATAATGGTGATAAAATATCTTTCCTTTCGAAAAGAACTAACATCAAAAGGTCCACAAATATCAGTATGTACAATTTCAAGAAACTGAGTGCTTCTTGTAGCTCCTTTCTTTGTATGTTTTGCTTGTTTTCCCTTAATACAACCCATACAAATATTTAGATCCGTAAAATCTAGAAATGTGACCTAAACCTTTATGCCACAAGAAAACAGATCGTTCATTCACTAAACTACGTTTAGTACCAACATTATGATGCAGAGTTAAAAAAGTTTCAGCATACAAACGATCTATTTCCAATTTATATAAACTATCACAAGAATATCAATACCAATGAGATGATTATGCTTAAATAAACGGAAACATCCATTACCAAAATTAAAAAAGTATGCAGTAACATCAATTTTAGATAATGAAACTAAATTCCTAGATAAACTAGGTACATAAGGAGTTTCCAATAAATCTAAACGATGTCCAGTGTCGAGCTTTAAACAATAAGTCTCAACTGTTTCCACTAGAGCTTTCACTTCATTCCCTATGAAAAATGAACTTCTCATTTGGGCTTATGATTTGGATTGTAAGGAATATCTGCATAATGTTAGAAACATGAGTCATACATCCAGAATTAATCCATCATGTATCATGGGAAACTTCAGTCAAGTTTGATTCAAAACATACATGAGCATTAAGCTCACCATTCTTTTCAAACCAAGACTTACACTTTAGGCAATCCTTTTGGAAATGTCTTAATTTCACAAAAATGACAATTATTGTCCTTTGATACCTTTCTTCTGGATTTGCAAAGAGTCGTCATTGTTCTTTAATTACCCTTTGCCTTTATCATGCTTCTTCATAAATTTCTTTTCAAGCTCATTGATTCCCTTGGTGGCTAACATAATGAACTAAGTGACTTCCTTGATTCTTAAGCCTCATTTCTTCCTGAACTAACATACTGTGCAATTCATACACATTCCATTTATCTTTCATGGTATTATAGTTCATTTAGAACAGACCAAACTCAGACGGCAATGAGTTTAGAATAAACTGAACAAAAAAGTTCTCATTCACAGCCATTATATTCCCAAGGTTTTAAGTCTTGCTGCAATGTTTATCATCTCAATGACATGTTCATACATAGTACGTGAACCATCAAACTTCATAGTGGTCAATGTACTCATTAATGTTCCAACAACAGACTTATCAGCTGTTTGAGAATACTCTCCCACTAATCCCATAAACTTTTTAGCACTTTTGATTTTAGGGAGAGTTGTCTTAATATTGTCTGCAACAGTCATTCTCATCAACATTAGGCCGAGTCTGTTAGATCTTTCCTAAGTTTTATAATGAACTTTCTCTTCATTGCTACTAACATCAATAATAGTAACAAACTTCTCTTCCAACATAGCAAGATCATGATCCAAAACACCGAGGTGAAATTGGACTTGCTCATTTCAGTCAGAGAAGTTAAGCCCATTAAAATTGGCTCAGATGATACATAAGATCCAATGAATTCAAAACATGTATTACATAATAAAATTCACATAAGTGTTTTGAGACATAAAATACATGTCATACATATGATTCATTCAGATAACGGACAATGTATATTGATGTTCTCCTTTGGATGATACACCAACATACAACATACAAACATAATGATGCTAATAAAATTTTAACATTATTTGGCAATTAAGTATGCATCAATTAGTAGTATCTATTTCCTTTGGGCATATAAATAAAACTAATGATACACACAAATTGCCTACAATTATATTCATTAATTATAAGAACAACTAATCAACCTTTGGGCGATCCATAAATGTCTTATAACAATGAATTTCAATTACCCATAAACCAATAATCATATAATTTAGCATCCATTATTCTGAGTAATTGGAATAATCATTAAGTTGGAATTAAATAACCTTACAAATTTGGCCACTTTGGTGACTTAACAAATTCAACATACATTTAATTCCAACCAAATATTATTGAAATAATCATTAATTTGGAATTAAATAACCTTACAAATTTGGTCACTTTGGTGACTAACAAATTCAACATGCATTTAATTCCAGCCAAATATATATGGCCTGTACATACTTATTGCTACTAACAATTCATAGTCATTCTATTAATTTCGTTCCAGGCCATAAAATAATATTTGTATTTATTTATGTTTTTGCATTCAAACACGTTCAAGCAAATATGTAGCATATACATATATTTACCGCTACCAATAATTTCAAAGCATTCACGTTAATTTAATTACAGGATATAAACTTTCAATCATTCAATTACGTTTAATAATAATTTCCAGAAAAAAAACACAAGTGGGACTGGAAATAGCAAAATGGGTTGCAAGTTCAATTGGAATTGAAAAGAAAGGTACATGCATTTGCACAACTTTACAAAACCAATTCACAGCATAGCGCGCCATTCTTTCTCCATAATTTAATATATAAATAACGTTAATGGAAAGACAACTTTCTCCATTAGAAATAAAATTGGCAGCAAAAGCTTTCTCTTTGAAGTTTTGTATAATATTTCTTTCATACAAAATTTCATACTTTGCAGTGGAAAAACATAATTAATGCCAAAAACACACTATCCAAACATGTACTTTAATTGAAAATACATGTAATAGAAATTAAAATTCCTAAATTTCATAATTAGGTTTGATGCATAATTTGAAGAAATTAAATTATCCCTAAATTTCATAATTAGGGTTCATGCATAATTGGGAAAAATTAAATCATTCTTGGAGAATCATAAATTTCATAACACATGCTCTGATACCACATGTAAAAATGATACCACATGTAAAAATTCTTAAGGGATTTTCTAGACTATCAATTATAGGAAACAACAGGATCTTGAAACCTATGATTCTCACAAATAATCAATAAACAATGATGTGTACCTTTCTCCATAGGAAGACTGATATCTTTCTTCATAAGAACATCTCTCTGCTGTACTTTGATTTCCTTGGAAAATGAAAGAAATAAGATTTCACTTCCTTTGACCTTTTTTTTCTGTCTCTCTCCGTTAGTGATGATTATGAGTGAGAGAAAACACTTTCTGGTCAAGAAAGGGAGGCCTTATTTCACGTTAGTGGGTATTAAGCTCATTTTATAACCACTACTCCCATCAAGTAGCAGTTAGTTCTAGAAACTTCTCCTATTATGCCCAATTACAATTTAGTCTTTAATCGTTAATTATTTACTTATTAGTCCTTACATAAGTCACATGTCTCTCACATGAGACATTAATTCTTAATATTGCCCTATGTATAAACTATTAAACAGTCATGCATGTGAATCTTCCAGTTCCGCGTTATTCTGTGTCTCACGAATTTTGGAAGCAAACAAGAACATATTTTAGTTAGTCACAAATTGAATCGCAATAAATTTGCGTGAGGGAAGATTATTAATTAGTACCCAAAGACAATTGACCTTTAATATAAGCATTAGCTTACAACAACAATATTTTTTTTATTATCAGCCAAATAAAAACTTTCATTAAAAAGGTACCTGTGGTACCACAACATTGAAACTAAGTTACCACAAGAGAAAGCACTTGACAACAAAGCCACTTTCCCAACATAACTCAGCCCAAGATAAAACACAAAAACTAAAGATATAAAGACCAGCTGCACCTATAGTATATAAGAGAAGTTTTTCACCTTGCATGATAACCAAAATCAGGATTTCAACACAATCAAATCCCATACTAAGTCAAAATTCAAGGCTGACCCACTCAAAATAATATCATTTCTATGTATCCATATATAGGGTCCAATTCGTTGCAAACAGCAACACTAATATAAGGCATCATTCCAAGCGTCATGCACACAGGTTGGGTTATAACCAATTAGCTAGCTAGATCTTCTCATCACGGTATGATATTGTTGAAAATAATGCATACTACTCTATCTCAAAAACCTATATAGCTTTTTTTATATAAAAAAAAAAGGAAATGAAGATATTAATTATTGCAACCAAACTCGATCAGCACGAAACATGCCAAGTTGGTAAATTAATTTGGAATATCGAATAACGTATAATTTTTTTTTGGTCAATTTCATATTGTTATTATCCTTAATTTGAAGATAATATGTTTAAGATATAGTAAGATATTAGATATAGACACTTCCTTCAATAGAAATTAAAATCTTGATTCTTCACATTGTAAACTACTAATCGCATTTAAATCATTTATTTAGACTAATTCATTCAACACGTACATGGATGACATGATATTTTATTAATTTAATTAGAGTTTTTGAAATTAAGTTCTTAGTATGTAATTACAATAAATATTAGGAGAAATTTTTTAACATTCATAATAATTTTATCATGCTTAAATACAATTCTCCCATAAAAAATACATTAATTTAGAAAGAAAGAAAAAACTCAACTTAACCCTCCTTACGGTACAATGCACGTATTCATTTTCGAAGGGCTCTTGAAGGAAATTCATAGCAAAGCCCGTCAATCTCATTTACAACGACAATGAATGATTTGCATTATTTTCTACTCGTATTCAAGATATGAAGACGAGGAATATCAATATATTTAATTATACAAGAAACAGACTACTCCATTAACTTTTTGTCCATAAGAAACACTACTCCATTAATTTACTGTTGGATTGCTTTCTATGTCAACGGCACAAGTTATAGTAATATCTATCTAAAATTGATAGTTACTAACTAGCTAGTTAGCTAGCATAAAGATATGGATCGATTGGAGAGTTAGATGCACCATAAAATTAATTCATCATTGCGTCCACGTCTTCAATTACGTGTATTCATGTGTTTGTAGCCTATCTAATGAAAGTCATATCCTGCAAAAATAGACTAAGATGATAATAAACCTCTTAGTTTTATTTTCACTTACTGCAAAAGAATAATCATATATTAACAGTTTGGTATTGGGTGAAAGAGAGAGATTAAGTTATAGATTTTACTATTTGTATGAAAATGTTTTTTGTATTACATATATATTTTGTATTTTTGTATACTAAAATGGATAGCATTTTGAAGGAGATCGACTATTCTATCAATAAATTTATGATAAGTATTTTATTATATATTTATTATGGAAATGCGTAAAATTTTGTTGATACTGTTAAATTATTTTTGTAAATTGTGAAATTTTCAGTTACTGAATTATAAAAATTAAATGCATAGTTTATAAATAAAATTAATTCTACATATCACATATTAAATACATATTTATATTTGTAGATTATTATTTAGTATTAAAATAATTATTCAATATTATATTAATAAATTCAAAATATAATTTAAGGAAAATTCCACGAAAGAAAAAGTAATTAATGCCCCTTTTGATTAATTTTTCACATCAACACTTATGCAGGGAAAATAATTAAGCAGATAAATTATTAAATTGAGTTTCTAGCATAATTTTTTTAAGATATAAACTTTAATATATAAACCATGGTTATTTTTTTTATTAATCAGACCTAAACTTTCATGCTTTAATTCCACACATGATATGTTTAAATGTTTTCTTCCACTGCCGTACAACACATGCAACACTTGCTTTAATTCCACACATGATATGTTTATATGTTTAAATGTTTTCTTCCACACGGTCCATGCATCACAACGGAATTACAAGTAACGCAGACGAATTGAATAAAAAAAAAGTGGCAAGCAAAAACTTTATTTAGTTTAAAGAAGATATTGGTAAAATATTTTTTTCGGACAATATTTTAAATCATATTTTTGTTAAGAGTCAAGTACATACAGAAAAAGATATCATTACTTTAATATATTGTGACATTCTTTAAAAAAAATCAATTTTTCTTAATTAAATGTGGAGAATAATTATAATTTTCTTTCATTCATTTGCTTGGTAAAAAAATAAAGTTTATTTATTTATTCAAAAAGAAAGAAATGTATACTTTTTAGTTATGGATAAATTTTTTAATGAAACTTTTATATAAAAAAAAGGGGATTTGAAAATAATTATTGACCTTGACAACGAGCTGAGTAACCACATCTCTTATCATGTGTATCTTGGAGAATTTAGAACCACATGATTATTTTCTCAAAAAAATAACACAGAGTTCACGGGCTGTTGCACTTGAATTAATTCATTTTCTTTAAAATGTTTTTTTTTTCAAAATGAAAATTTTGCTTTTTTATAATCATCATACCATCATAATCGGCTTTCTTCCCCCCGAAATATACTGATCATCAACAAAGCATCATGTTGGAACTCGTCTATTTTTTTTATTTAAAATATTTTAATATTATTTTCTACTACGAAAACAAATGATTTTAATAATAGTTATTTCACTTTTAGTATAAAAGTTTCACACTAAAAGTGAAATAGCTAAAAAATTAATAATTAAAAAGTTTGAATGTTAATAATAAACATAGGCAAAGGATTCATCTGGGGCATATTTGTTTATTCTTTTAAAAATATGATTTATTTTTAAGAGATTCTTATATAAGTGATTATTTAATGAAAAAAAAGCTTAAACAACCAAAAAATCATTAAAAAAAACAAAACTTTGATTTCTCTCTCTCAGATCTTATCATAATTAATGGATTTTCCAAAGAAACAGTTTCAAATTGCTTCTAAAGAAACAAAATTTTGGTTTTTTTTTCAGCCAAAAAAATAATTATTAACAGGGTAGCAAAGGTACCAAAGACAATTACGTGTTGTATAATTAAAGCCCCCATGCAGTTATATTTGCCCTGCATAAAATGTCCTTAATTATCAAAGGCGGTCAGATTATTTTCGAATTCTGGTTCTTGAAAAAAGCTTACTAACACTTTAGAAGTTTCAATGAGTGATTTTTATATATATATATATATATATAGAAAGTGATTCTTTCAGGGGAGATAAGTGTCGCATTTAAAGAAATTTGTTTTCAAATTCTAATTTTAAGGTATTTACACTAATTTTGTGTATTAATTTGAGATAAAAGTCTTAAAAATTTGTGTGATCTTACGCCTCTACAGTACAATTAACTTTAATTTAAATATTTTTCTTTTTTTTCATCTCAATGTACTTTTACACCTCCATCTTTCCTTTAAATCAAATCCACCATAGTATTTGTACTTTTTTTTTATTAATAGTAGTGTATAATATTCTTGAACTTTAATGTTTTTACATAACACATACTATTCCAAATCTAAATATAAGCAAAAAAAAAAATCTAAATATAAGCAAATATTAATTAATTTTTATCTTATTTAATGATAGTATTCTTATTATGTTCTTCATTTAATAAAATTTTATTTCCCGTGAATCATTTATTCTTAGCAAGTACTATATGAAGGGTATTTTAATTTTTTTTTTTGAATTAAATGTTATTAATTGGATTCCTTAATCCATGTGTTGGTAGTTAAATTTATTTATATTTAAGTTTGGAGGGAGTAATAGGCTGGTCATTATTAATAAGGTCATAATTGATACATTAGTACTTTCTCCCCCCAAAATAAGTATCTATTTGAAAAAAAAAAAGTTTATCCCAAAATTTAGATCAATGTTATTATCTCTAAAATGTCTTTCATGTAATTGAAATTTTAATTTTAATGACTCATTTTTATATCAAGTTCCAATGAAGGATAAGTTGAAAAAAATTATTTTTTAATTAGAATTAATGTAATTAAATTTGATTAACTAACTTTTTTAATTGATATAAATTAATTTTTTTATATTTGAGATCGGAAGAAGTATTTTAGTTTTTTAACGTAATATTAATACTAAGATTAATTTTTAAAATCACTGTCCTCTTTCATATACTTTCTCTAGTCTCAAATATAAACAATACAAGTTTCTTATTTTTTTGTCTCAAATATAAACAAATTTTAATTATTTATGTTCTATTTAATAAAATTATCTCCAAAATACCATTCATTTGATGGTGTCAAAGACTTTTTTTATGTTTAATATCAACTTTCAATGAAAAATACTTTAGAAAAAATATTTATTTTTTAATTAAAAATGACATAATTTAATAAAGTTAACTAGTTTTCTTGATAAATGTGGAATATGTATTTTTATATTTATAATCGAGACTGAAAAAAATATTTATTAGTTTTTGTTGATTTGTGTAAAATAATTTATTAAAAAACACTTGTTTTATTGTAAGACAAAGGGGGTAACTCTAAAAAAAATCGATAAAATCAATTAAATTAACTTTTACTGATATGTGTGAGTGATGTTCAAATTACCTTATAATAAATTATTAAGGACCAGATGGAATAACACACAATCCCATGGGTATACATTCCGCATTTCCGTAAGGTGAAAGCACGAAAGTTGCCCTTAAAAGTCTTCTGGCTGCAATAAACAAGAGCAAGCCAAAAAAAAAAAAGCTGAGAAAACTTGACCTATTTCATGCAAACTGTAAGTTCCATTCATTAATACAAAGATGAAAAGATACATTATTAATTAAAATCACATGCATGTTGGTGTAGGCACTCCCTTTCCTGTTCCACTAACTTTCTCTTCACACCCGTGGGATCCATGTCGGCACTCCCTTTCCTCTTACACCAACTATCCCTTGTCACGTACAGATCGACAGTTATCTGTCAAGCATCAATTTAGGTTTGAACTCAATGGAAAGAAACAAAACACCTATTCACATTTAATCCAACGCAAGCAGGTTCATGCAAACAACTTAAACAGTAGTGTAGAAAGAGAATTGTCGTGGTTTGTTGTACGTATATCTAGATGCAGACATTGGTAAAGAAAAAGGAAGAATATCATGTACTCCGTATTCAAGTTAAGCGCGTTAAATTCATGCAAAGTTTTCTGCGTAAATGGTGTCAAAAGAAAATTGTGGTCAACTCGTTCTCCAAACACAAAGTTAAAAAACCCCAAAGAAAAAGAAAGGGGGCAACTAGTAGTGGTGTGTTCAAAAGCAAAGACGGCGCCACGCTAACATTACATTTATTTTACAGGCTTACAGACCGTGATGTTTTGTTAGGTTAAATACTATTTTTAGTTTATTATGTTTTATTTTTTTATATTGGTATCTTTTAAAATTTCACTTTAATTTTTTATATTTTTGAAAATTTAATTTTAGTACACTAAATTTTAAAAATTCATTTTGATGATTTATATTTTAAAATATTATTTTGATCATTTATTTCATTTAAAAACATTAATGTTTCGTTGATATTTTAAATTTTGACAAATAATTAAATACAAATAAAATAGTTAATTTAAAATAATGACAACTAAAATAATATTAAACATTTCAAACTTTAAATTAACTATTTTATTTGTATTTAATTATAACTTTTAAAAATATAAAATATTAAAATAAAAAATTTTTAAAAATATAAAATATTAAAATAAAAAATTTAAAATTTAATATACAAAAATAAAAAATTTAAAATATAAAGGATCAAAATAAAAAATCTTCAAAAATAATGTACCAAAAGAATTTTATTTAATTTATATTTGCTTTATCAATTGTTTTATGTGCAAAAGGAAAGGCTACCCAAACAGGTCTATGGATAAACATAATCAATGGTGGATTCAAGAACTTAAGTTAATGGATGTAAATTATAAAAAATAAAATCAGTAAATTCAATTATATAAATATAAATAAAATAAAATATAAAAATATAAGATTTTATTTATAAATTTACTGAATTTTAAAAAATAAATGGTATTAAATACCTCCTCCTGGATACCGAATTCATCACACCATATGGTATTTTTTTTATATATTATTATCAAAGGAAAAGAAAGTCAAATTACAGCGCCATCAAAGACATAAAAGAACAGCCTCTAGCATCAGCTGGAACCAACAAATTAAATCTAACATATGGGAGAACGATGAAATAAAACATTAACTGGGCAGTAGCACCGTGACCCATTTTAGTCAAATAAGCCGCACATTGGTTGACTTCGCAAAGAGTATGGACAAGGGAAGTAGAGCAGTGATTAATATATATCCCAAAGATACCGTTCTGTAAAGAAATAGAATTGAAATGAAAATTTTAAATTAAAATAAATAAAAACTATGAGATTTATACTAAGTTTATTTTTTTTTAAAATCTCTTATTTATCTCTTCTTCTCCCACAATCAAACGCTCTAACCAAAAGAGCCAAACTCTGAGAACCAACCAAACTGTCCAGTACGTCTGTATGATTTGGACAGCAACAAAAGAGTCCATCTTATCAAAGATATATAACGTGTTGTATTGTATTTGTATGTCAATTAAGGCTCCAAATTATAATAGAAGCATTTAATATATAATTCTGTCAGAGTACCTCCACAAGCAGCAATGGCTTTCTGGATACTGAATGCATTATAGAAAAAAAGTAAATAAATAATGGCACACACAGTAGGGAATTCAATACTCTAAGTTAGTGGGTATAAATTATAAAAAATAAATTTAGTGAGTTTAATTATATAAATATAAATAAAATAAAATATAAAAATATAAGATTTTATTTACAAATTTAATAAATTTTAAAAAATAGGGAGCCACACGTCTTATATATGCATCTTATGTTATATATATATGAGTCCCGATCAATTAGGAACACTCAAACTGATGATCAAGGACAAACATTTATTTCTAATTTTAATCTTGCCTCTGCTAAAATTGAATCTACCTCCCACCTTAAGAAAGTGTTTGGTTTGTTAAGAGTCTACTTCATTTTTGGCCTCTGTCCCGCACCATATATACCGTTTGCATTTAGACATGGTACCTAATTAACGGTTAGGCATGGATCGAGACCACTTTTAATTATGATACTAACAGGTAGTTAACTAGTATTGAATTATTGCGGAGACGTTTCATTCGTTTATTATTTAAGATTATTCTTTAAAGTGTTTTTTTTTAAAACTGTTGATCGACACGTTTTAATCGTTTAATTAAATATTATTATAATAATTCTTGAAAGTGTGAAATTTGATAATACTTATCCAGATCGTGCTTGAATATATTATCCCAAGGACGTCTGGTGGGTTCCTATGAAATATAGATCATATAGTGGGTCGATTAAAAGTACAATTGACATTTCCGGAAAGAGTGCGGCTAGGTACACCTAGCATTAACAGTGGTGCATCTAACATTAATCACGAAAAGACAAAAATATTTTTTATGAATCAAGTTGATTCGTAAATCTTAAAAAATTAATACGAATCAACTTAATTCATAGGAAGATAAATTAGCAGGTGTAATTTTACCATTTTTAAAGAATACTAGATGCACCTAACAACACTTCTCCTAAAATGAGTTTCAGAATGTTTGTTGAGTGATGGGCCAAGCTAGGACTTAAACCTAAATCCTAAAAAGATCAATTATTTTATAAGAACATATTTATGTTATGTTGTTCATATACATTTTTTTTTATAGTATTTCAAAAAAATACATTCCCTTTTTCAGTTTAAAAATTTAATTTCTCATTTTATTTTATTTTTTTAATTTAAATGTAAAGATTAAACATCGTTTATTTGTTATTACATATTGTATTAAATTTTATAAAAAATACTTACATATATTTTTTGTGACTTTAATGTATAAGTTTCCGCCCTCAATATTTTTATACGATCAATTTTAATCTATTTACACTTAAAATTATTAGAATATTTTTTTTAAAAAAATATATTTAAAATTATAATAATATAAAAATATTTATAATAATTTCTCACGCTGAATTATATATTAAACTAGTTAACTAGTATTATTTTAAGATAATTCTAGAAAACAAAATTTTAAAATTATGCTTGAATTATTATAGAGACGTCGTGTGTCCTATGAAATATTAAATATAGTGGGTATAGATTAAACTACAGTTGGCACAGTCAACCACCAGCATTGTTTATCTGACTAGGTGTGGACGCAAACTCGAGGAATGGTGAACCTCGTTCGGTATTTATATATATGAAAGTGTTAATAAATGTTAGATCCATCCATACACTTTGTTATCAAAGACTTAAATCAACACGTTGGACGAGTTTTTTTCTGTCTGTAGCTGTCGGAAGTTTGAAACATACATATTCTTCTTAATTTTGGGTCAGTAGTATGTGGAAGTTGAAGATAGCAGAAGGAGGAGATGGGTTAATCTCTGTGAACAATTTCATTGGACGTCAACACTGGGAGTTTGATCCTAATGCTGGAACTCCACAAGAACGTGCTCAAGTTGAAAGGGTACGAGAGGAATACAAAAAGAACCGGTTTTGCATTAAGCAAAGCGGTGACCTACTCATGAGAATGCAGGTACGATGCTACACAAACTAATACATCATACATGTCATGTGACTTTTAAATGCTTGTTTCGATGATACACCAAACTAATACACCTGCAGGTAGGATGGTACACTAAACTAATGCAATGAAATAGTAGTAGAGACTTTAACAGCATTTCTACAATTAAAAGCAACAGATTATTGTTTCTTCGTTTTAAACATTTGAATTTAGAATTGTATATTGAAATTTTACCAACATACCTCAGTAATCATATCACAACAATTTTATAACTCACTTTCTTAAAATAAATTTGTTCATACAGAATTATATATATATATATATATATATATATATATATATATATATATATATGTGTGTGTGTGTGTGTGTAATTTATTTTTGTCTTTGTCCTTAATTTTTTTTAGATTTTTGCTTTTAATTCATTATTTAGATATTGATCGGCCAAAATTCTTAATTTTTATTTCGAACACCGTTAACTAATGAGCGTAACAACAATATTAATAACCTGGTCATGTATAAATTTTTTGATAAACTGTATTTTTAATATCTTATTCACATATTATTGAACTATCAATATTTGTTTTTTATCATTAGTTAAGTTGTGTTACTTAACAACAAAAATTAAAAGTAGTAACCGAGAAAAAGTTTAAGAGTTAAAAGCTTATCTAAAAAGTTTAGAAAAAATAATAAACCCATATAACAAATATATATATATATATATATATGGTATCAAATAAACTTATATAAAGCAACAACAAAAAGTAAACTTATATAATAATACTTTTCCAATTCAACAAGTTTGTTCAACTTCCGATGGAAGTCCATTCTCAAATTTTAAATGTGATCGTTGAGGATTGTCTGTTTATGTTTTTTATTTGTCCCAACTAAGTCGACTGCTGTTTGATAATTAATTGAAATGTGGTGACTGTCAGCTCACAAAGGAGAACACGTGTGGGCCCATTCTAGCAAGAGTGAACGTGAAAGACACGGAAAACGTAACGGAGGAAGCATTGATCACTACAATGAGAAAGGCTATCAATTTCTATTCCTCTATTCAAGCCCATGATGGCCACTGGCCAGCAGAATCTGCTGGCCCTTTGTTTTTCCTTCAACCTTTGGTGAGCATGTTCAATTTCAGCATTTTTTTCCCCTTTCATGAAAGGCTTTGCACTAATGTTATTTTACTTTTTCTGAATACTACCACTTAAGTTGTAGGTTGTCAAGTATTTTTCTAATTGGCTTACGAAAAAAAAAGTATTTTTTCTAATTGATGTTATCTATCATATAATCAATCACTCTTAAATACTTGAACGATACCACACCCACAAGGCATAACCATACAATATATAGCAATTGTTTGCTTTAATGATTTTTCTTCGTGTTGTATTTCTATTGTCCTTTGTATAATAAAATAAATGTCTGGTTTTAAAAGTGATGATCTCTTTCTTCAACATGTGGCTTTACTGTTGAAAAGTAATTTTTTTAAAATGCTCAAATTAATTGTTTTATTTTTTATATAGTGTGAAACATGTTCTATTTATAAATTTAAACATTTTTATTTTTATTTATACCTTTTAAATTTTACTTAAAATTAAAAATATTGACACCATAATATATATACTCGTTAGTTTATTTATATACTTGTTAGTTTAGAGTTAAAGTTTAACGCAATTTTATAGTAAGAAAATTTTCCACCCTAGTTAGTTCAATATTATATTGCTATATTATTTAATGAGTTTGATAACTAGCGGAATTATAGTACCACGTATTTGAACCTGAAGATTATTAAACTCGTAATTTTGGTAGTCAATAGAAGCTTGCTTTTCTGAAGGTATGCCCTCTATACACATCGTATATTCTGATATTGATATTACCATGTATGCAGGTAATGGCACTCTATATTACAGGGTCCCTAAATGATGTTTTAGGACCAGAACACCAGAAGGAAATTATTCGTTATTTGTATAATCATCAGGTATATTTTTATCTTGTTTCTTAAGTAATGTAATGCATACAAGAATGAAAATAACATTAGCTCAGGCTCCGGCAACTAAAAGTAAGATTTATGCATGAAATTTTAATTTAGTTCCAACTGAATAACCTATGAGTCTATTGGTTGTTGCATTGCATGATGAGACAGAACGAAGATGGAGGTTGGGGATTGCATATAGAGAGTCACAGCACAATGTTTGGGTCAGCGTTGAGCTACATTGCCTTGAGAATTCTTGGAGAAGGGCCTGAAGATGGTGAAGACAGGGCAATGGCTAGAGGCAGAAAATGGATCCTCGACCACGGTGGTTTGGAAGCTATTCCATCCTGGGGAAAGTTCTGGGTCACGGTAACTAAATAAATACTATATCATTTGTAATTAACTTGTAGTGGTAAACGCTACAATATATACAAGTGTAGACCATATTAACTATTAAGCAATAAACACGCATGCAATATACATATTATGTTGCTTTGTACAGGTACTTGGAGTTTATGAGTGGTCAGGCTGCAACCCACTTCCACCAGAGATATGGCTTTTGCCCAAGTACGCCCCCATTCATCCAGGTTTACTACCTTACCACCTAATTAATCATAATTAAATCAAGCAACTATATGCTTGTACATAGAATATAATATAATAACGTCATTTGCCAAATAATATATTGTACAGGGAAAATGTTATGCTACTGTCGCTTAGTTTACATGCCCATGTCATACTTATTTGGGAAGAGATTTGTGGGTCCAATTACCGGGTTAATCATATCTCTAAGAGAAGAAATGTACAACCAGCCTTATGATCAAATCGATTGGAATAACGCCCGAAGCACAGTTGCCAAGGTTTTATTTCCCACTTCAAAATATCTGCAATTTTTATTTGGACAAAATTTAGATGCAGTTTTTTGGATATTTTTAGTTTTCTTTCATTAGAATTACAGTTTTATCTTGGTAGTCAATAGTAATCTTCAATGCATACCTTACATGAATTATCAAGATGATACTTCAATTCTAATCAGAGAGTAAAAGAAATTGTATTTAAGCTTTTCACCTGAATAATACTTTGGATAATTTTTTTTGACTTGTTAAGGGAAGGCAACTATTTGATGTTCGTATTTATTGAACTTAGTCAATATGCAATTTCAGGAGGATCTCTATTACCCACATCCTCTGATTCAAGATATGTTATGGGCATCTCTTCATCACGTGGCAGAGCCTCTTCTGAATTGCTGGCCCTTTTCCATGCTGAGAGAGAAGGCACTAGAAGTCGCAATTGATCATATTCGTTATGAGGACGAGAACAGTGGATACCTTTGTATTGGTAGTGTAGAGAAGGTAAACATAATAACAAGCTTAACCATTAAATAACAGTATTATTACTATTTAGAGGTTGATTTCTAAATGGAGTTAGTCACACATGTCAGGTGTTGTGTTTGATTGCACGTTGGGTCGAAGATCCAAACTCAGAGGCATACAAGCTTCATTTAGCCAGAATCCCTGATTACTTTTGGCTTGCAGAAGATGGATTGAAAATCCAGGTTAGTATAACTATCACCTTTATATTATTTATCAAAATCTAAAAATTGGAAAAGTTACTGCTTGTCACAAAATAACAGATAGGAAAATGCACTTAAGTTACTTCACTAAAAAATTGCAGAGTTTGGGTTCTCAACTGTGGGATGCTACATTAGCTATACAAGCAATAATATCATGTGATTTGAGTGAAGAGTATGGACCTACACTTCGTAAAGCACACCACTTTGTCAAGGCTTCCCAGGTTAGACTTAATATGCATATTGCATACTAAGACGTGAAGAATCCTAAGAAGCTAAGAATCAGAACCATGATGAGAGAGTTAATGCCAATTTTTTTTTTTTTTTTTTTTATTGAAGGTGCTTGAAAATCCATCAGGTAATTTCAAAGCAATGCATCGACACATATCCAAAGGAGCATGGACATTCTCAATGCAGGATCAGGGTTGGCAAGTCTCTGACTGCACAGCAGAAGGATTAAAGGTTCATGCATATTCTACTCGTTAATTTAGAGCATGCTTAGTTCAGCTTATTTTAGAAAAAACAATTTCTTATTTTAAAAGAATAGTTTTATTTATTTTTTAAAATCCATAAGAGAAATGCACTTATTTTAATTATCAACACTGATCAGAATTTGACATACTGCAAATACAGGCTGCACTTCTATTGTCACAAATGTCTCCTGACCTAATAGGCGAGAAAATGGAAGATGAGAGGTTCTATGATGCTGTTGATGTGATTTTATCTCTTCAGGTATGGTTTTCTCTAATTAGAATGTTGCATGCAATTTCTAACAGCAACTTTGAGTCTGTAACACACTTTTAACATATTTGGTTCAACTACAGAGCGGCAATGGCGGCTTCCCTGCTTGGGAGCCTCAAAGAGCGTACCGTTGGTTAGAGGTAAGAAAATATGGTTTTTTTCAATTGGTGAAACGAAATATTATACTTCACAACATTGTTTTAATTAAGAGACAAGTGATAACTCGTGTCTGCTGGTGCAGAAGTTCAATCCAACGGAAATCTTCAAAGACACTCTCATTGAGATGGAGTAAGATAACACTGCCAAATTAAACGTATCGTTGTTGCACTAGATTCGCCAATTCTCGTTACTTACAGTGTGCAATGTTTTGAAATAGGTATGTGGAGTGCACATCATCGGCATTGCAGGGCCTGGCTTTGTTTAGAAAGTTATATCCAAAACACAGAAGAAAGGAAGTCGATCTCTGTATTTCTAAAGCAATCCGTTACATTGAAAAAACACAAAATCCTGATGGATCATGGTATTTACTTTTTCTCTTATTGGTATTTGTATATTTAGCAAATGATTGGTTCAACTTTTGTTTTAAAAAACCTAACACTTTTCAGGTTTGGCTGTTGGGGAATTTGCTATACCTATGGTACATTGTTTTCTGTAAAAGGGTTAACAGACTGTGGAAAAAACTACCGTAATAGTCCTGCCTTGCGTAAAGCTTGCAAATTTTTGTTGTCAAAGCAGCTTCCTAATGGAGGATGGGGTGAGAGTTACTTGTCAAGCCAAAACAAGGTATATATATTATTGCTTGAATAGCACACTAGACTCTGAAAAAAGAGGTCAGTGTTAATAAATTTCTATCTACACAAATATATCGGATGCTTTCTTTGCCAAACAGGTTTACACAAATCTAAAAGGCAACAGGGCAAACTTAGTTCAAACTTCATGGGCTTTGATGTCCCTCATTGATGCAGGGCAGGTTAGTAAACAAAAATCTTCAAGTATTTTAGTACTTATATTGTATGAGTTTAATTGTCATTCACTTTATCAATCAGAAATAATATGTGATGATTGTTAGAGTAGTTATTATAAAAATCAACAAATTTATCTTTCATAACAAAATGATATGAAGTATTAGATTGATCAAAGGATAGAACAAGGTTTCCACACAGATGTAGTATGTTATTGTGCTAAAAATGATTATTTTTTTCTGACAAAAAGGTTGAGATAGATCCAACACCCGTAGAGCGTGGAATAAGGTTATTAATAAATTCTCAAATGGAAGATGGAGACTTTCCACAACAGGTAACTCTCATGTGATGTCAAATAAAGCGAGCACATATATGTTTTTCTCATCAATTTATAATCTACACTCTACAGGAGATCACTGGAGTATTCATGAGGAATTGTACGCTGAACTATTCTTCATATCGAAACATTTTTCTCATATGGGCTCTGGGAGAGTATCGTCGCCGTGTCTTTACGCATAAAAGTCAAATACTTAGCTCCACCTAACTCCAATCCAACTCATTTTGTTGCCTCAATGCACCCATTATTATACTTAGCAACTAAGCGCAGTGCAATTTTTGCGGAGCCACCCTTCGCCCTTGTAAACACAGCACATGTTGCAAGGGTATCTGCCATGATGCTTGTTCACTTTAGTTCTTATCATTTTTTATAGGTCTTATCTCATGTTACATTATATTTAAAAACTTTAATGGTGAAACTATTCAAAAACTTTAAATGTCTCTCATTAGTCTCACGACTCATATGTTATTTCATTATTTTGTGTTTTTCTATTTATTTTTTAACAAGATAATAATTCATTTATAGATTAATTTTAAAATAATAAATATACATTAAAATAAATCATTTTTCTATATCAGAGGGTAGACTGAGACAAACAAAAGCAAGGTTGGACACTACCGTACCAAGTCCTGGGTATAGGTAAAATAGATTGGTCCGGTGTTAGTAAAATTAATTCTAAATCAAATTGATTTTGGTTAAAATTAATCTTAAAGTAATATAATTTATGTTTAAATATCTTGTTTTTAAAATAAGTTAAAAGTAAAAATTGATATAAACTTTTTTATCTAACTCAGAAATAATTATGGACTCAAAATCAATTTTAAATTCTTTTTTGACGTAAAATTAAACATGTAAAAATTTATCTAAAATTAATTTTGCACTCAATCATTTATGAAATATAAAACCAAACATGCATCAAATAAGTGTGTTCACGTTGGAAATAAAGTTTTGGAATTGAAAATAATTTTTTAATTATAAACTATATTTATATAAGAACAATTATGTATCAACATGTGATTAGTTCAAATAGAAATTAATAAACTTAAATTTGTTAATAGAGTTTCAGATTGAAGTCTTATAGATAATTATGTTAGTAATGCTGCATTTTAATTTCTCTTGAATGACCGAGGACTGTTGGACTTGTGCTGCCGTAGGGTTTGGAACCGTGGATGGATTGAGAAGCAAGAAAGGAGGAAGAATAAAAAACATGTATGAAATGAGAGTTAGTGTGTCTAATGATAGGATAAGGTGGTAATTCACTACTTATAAGACTAAAACTATTTTGATTTCATCCTGTAACCCTAAGTTAGAGAACAAAAACTGGAGAATTGAAATGGAATAGGATGAAATTTATTCCATCAAATATCATTCTATTTCATTAATATTCTAGTGATTTAAACTATGAAACCTATTAAAATGTTGTGATGAGATTAATTGACATCAAATGTATAAAAAATTCTACATACATTAAGTTTATAAAATTTCATGCAAATTATATTTATTTATCTATGGTTATATTAAAGGATATAATTAATTAATTACTGTTAACATTTTCCCCCTTTTTCAAAATAAACAAGAAATAAATTATTATTTCATTTTTTTAATTTAAATAGTAAGAAAATCTTATTTATTTTTTATTAATTCTCTTTATGTTCAAATAAAATGTAAATTATAATAAAAAGTAGATAAATTGACGTAAGATTAGTTCAGTTTAATCTAGTGGGATTGAGAATTCAATCCTAGGTATACAAATGCATTAAATACTTGAAAAGAGAATTTAATACATTCAATCTTTCTATTTTTATATATAAGACTTAATTACTTAGAGATTAAAAAAGATTGTTAATTAAGTTGATACTAACAAATATATTAAATTTATAACTTTTTTTTAAAATTATCGTTGTCATTAATATTTCTCTCCTTTTTAATGATTTCTTAATATTTTTTCTTTTTTTGATTAATAAGAGATATTTTTAATCTAAAAATAATTAATAAAAATTATTATATGCTGAATCTAATAGAAAATATATATCATTTTAAATTTGCTTCTTACGAAGGGAGTAGTATTTTTTATTCGGCTCAAATAATTTTTTCTTAACTAGAAAATACATGTAATTTATAAATAAAAAAAAGTTTATTTCTATGATAAAAAAACCCATAAACAATGAAAATGTAATAATGTCGTTGGCTGTAGGAATTAGTCAATTAGACACGCCATTATTCACATCATGTAGTCAAGTGTGAATTTTTTTATTTTCTTGTGAGTTGAATGGACTTGGAGAAGTGATTTGAAAATGTGAGAATCGTCAATGCGACATATACAGATGTAATAATATTGGACCTGATTCAGGGACTAATTACTTACTAACCGGACCAAGGAAAATAAATAAATAACAACGGAAATGGCAAGGGTGAAAATAGTGTAGAGTTTGGGGGTATTTTGCGCAACAGAGATGGGACCAAAACGAAAGAAGATTAGAGCCCTTAGTTTGGCGCTTTCTACGCCCATCGGTGAACCCAACGCCATTGAACCTTGAATCATTCTTCACTCGTTTCAGTCAAACCTTTTTCTCTCTCTTTCTTTCTTCAAATTCAACTTGCAATTCCAATTCCTCGTGAGTTGGTTCTCTTTTCCGACGAACCATCTCAAATCCGCCACCACATAATGTAAATGTACTCGAATGCGAATGTGAATGTGAATGCGCTTCTGTGCGGTTTCGATTCAGATCCAGATTCATGGGGATTTGCTTCAGCATTGAAGACCCAAACAACCTCTCCATCTCCGATTCGAACGCCAAGCCTAATAAACCTGCAGGTAACTTCAATTTCCGATTCGATCCAAACCCAAACGAACCGTTTTCTTTGCCTTCATCGATTAACGTTAATCAATCGTCGTATGAAAAATTTGATGAGTAGGTCATGAATCTGGCGCTCCATTGGCTTCCATGAATATCAAAGATCTCCGCGAAGGTGCTGGATACAGCAATGTGGATATTTTCACGTACGAAGAGCTTAGGCTCGCGACGAAGCACTTTCGTCCCGATTTCATCTTGGGAGAAGGAGGCTTCGGAGTTGTATATAAAGGCGTCATAGACCATAGCGTGAGGTCGGGTTACATGTCCACTGAAGTCGCCATTAAGGAACTTAATCGCGAAGGATTTCAAGGAGATAGAGAATGGCTCGTACGTAACTCTTACTTTTCCTTACTTCTCTTGTAGCATTCAACTCGTTTTAATGCACAGTTAATTGCCATTGAACATTTTAATTAATGAGGTCGTAGCATATTTAACTGTTAGTACCATAAGTACATATTGATAATTGTATGCACACATTCATTTATTATTAGCCACTAGTTAGGTAAAGTTGATCACCATTATACATCTTAATAATCTCACGAAACTATTAAACACGTGTAAGACATATTAACCATTAGTGTTGCAAGTACATATTGATAATTATATAGACACGTTCATTTACTCTTAACTACCTGTGAGACAAAGTTAATCACCATTAGACATTTCAAAAATCTTGACATTATTAACCACTTGTAAGATATATTAAACCAATCGTGCCATAGGTACAAATTGATAATTCTATACAATTACTTCTATTTATTTTTAACCACTTTTGAACCATGTTTGCATGTGGTTAAGTTTGATTTGGTGTTTGAACAATGAGAATTGACTGTTAGAGTGGAAAGGAGTTTATGCAAGTAAAGACTGGACAGGACTGAACTTAGCCGCATGGTTTTGTTTACTTTGCAGGCGGAAGTTAACTATTTAGGTCAATTCAGTCACCCAAATCTGGTGAAGCTCATTGGATATTCCTGTGAGGATGACCACCGGTTATTGGTGTATGAATACATGGCAAGTGGGAGCTTGGAGAAACATCTTTTTCGCAGTAAGCTTTACATGGAATTTGCAAATGTATCTAAAATTTTAATTTTTAAATTGGACCAAGGTTATATGTACCGGGATCAGATTATTCTCGTAATTA
This sequence comes from Glycine soja, assembly GCF_004193775.1. Lineage (NCBI taxonomy): Eukaryota > Viridiplantae > Streptophyta > Magnoliopsida > Fabales > Fabaceae > Glycine > Glycine soja. Next base: position 2,179,105 of record NC_041009.1, read on the forward strand.
ATATGTTATCTGCAATTGGGTTTGTACCAGGGAGGTTGTGTTTGTACCTTATCATGTTATTTACTAAGGCTTACATATTTATCTCTTTATCTGAAAGACTAGCTCAATTATGTTAACGCCTTGTGGATTGGAGGCAGGAAGCCTTCTTTGAGCTTCAAAATGGTGTACAGTGTACTCCACCTTCCTGTCCTCCCCCTCTGGCCATCTCTCCCTTTTATGTAGGTGGCTGTTTCTCAAATGTAGTTTGCTTGGGGGCACCGAAGGTCTCAAATTTGTTAACACCATTAATATATTATCCTCTAACCTTCTGCATGATACTGGAGTACTTGGCCTTTGCATATGTCTTCTATATGGCTTTTAGCATGATGTGTTAGTTATATAGCCAAACAAAATGTTGAAAAAACTGATCCATTTGTAAATGTCCTCTTTAATATTTAACCTGCTAATAATCAAATAAAGCTACCAGTCTTGTCATCAATTCATGTAATGAGTATCTCATCTTTCGTCAAAGCTCCCTTTTGACATGGAAACCTTGAATAAACTCATTATTCTTACCATTCAATTCCTTAAGTGCATTGCATAGGCAACTGTAACTAAAAACTAAAAGAAAAAACGTGTAAGGAAATTGCCTCTATTTTACCATCCTAATCATCACACTGTTTATCAATGCTAGGAGTGGGCTCAACATTGACTTGGTCAAAAAGAATGAAGATTGCTTTACATGCTGCAAGGGGGCTCGCTTTTCTTCATGGTGCAGAAAGGCCTATTATATATCGTGACTTCAAGACTTCAAATATCTTGCTAGATGCGGTTTGTTGTCTGCTATCTTATTCTGGAAAATAGTTTTTGTTGTCAGCTTTTTACTAGAGACTGAGATTTGTAGCTTCTTCAAAACGAGCTTCTGTTTAAACATCAGTAGATATTTCTGCAAAATTTGAAAGGAAAAGGAAACTGCTTTGATCTTCTCTAACTATTCAACCTGACTTGCTACCCTTGAATTTTAAATATACCTGGTATAAAATTTTATTTTAGCATCTTTGTGGTGCTCAGCTAATGGTTTCTTTAGAGGGCTTTCAAGTTTCAATGGCCAAAATGCAGAGAGATTGGTGAGCACTGCTTAGTTGATATGTCTTTGTTTTAATGCGTTGTTTGTATTTTCTTGATTCTTTTTGGAGGATTCTTATCCTCAGCTGCTTATTTCTCTATTTTCCTTTTCTAGCAAAATTTATTATTTTGTTGATTTGACAAAGGAGACTTTCATGATCACATTGCAAATCTTCCAACAAAGTATTTTCCTTTTCTAATAAGCAAATTTGAAAATAGTATAGTAGAAAAACAGGCTGTAATTTTTTTAAAATGTTTACTTGTGTGCCACTATAAAACAAGTGAATTTAATAAAGGTATATAAACCTGCAGGATTTCAATGCGAAGCTTTCGGACTTTGGCCTTGCAAAGGATGGTCCGATGGGGGACCAAACCCATGTTTCAACACGAGTAATGGGCACATATGGATACGCTGCTCCTGAGTATGTCATGACTGGTGAGTTACCCGAAGCTATTGATGGTGAATTTTTCCATTTCATTTCTAATTTCTCAGAAATATGGAGAATTCATAAACGATAAAAAAGGTGCAATTACTCTCATATTTTATGTAATTTACACAATTGTGAATTGACATAAACAACTGTTATTAGACATGTCTGATCCGTTTTGTGCGCATTGTTGGAAATGAAAGCTGGCATGCATTGCATTAACATATTCAACATATTAGAAACAAGTATGTCAATTCCTATATTCTAGATTTCTGTCCGTGGTTGGAGTTTAATGACAAAATAGAAATCTAGAATTGGTATGATATTTTATGTGATATGTGAACTTTTTTTTCTTTGATGAGATCATAATATATCACAACTTCTGCTTTTGTATTTCATTTTTCTTTATCTAGATAAACAATTTAATGATAAATGAAAAGGTGGAAGTAACATTCCACCAAGTACTCGGAGACGTAATAAATTAGGACTAAATATGTTTCTAGTCTCTAAAAAAAATTGTTTCCTTTTGGTCCCTCATGGAAATGTGTCATTTGTTGTCCTGATTTCCATACACGAGGAACCAAAATAGACAATTATTTATGAAAGACAAGAATCACATGACATTTTTATAAATAAGGGACCAAAAAGAGATAATTGATTTTTGAGGGACTACAAACGAATTTTATCTTATTTGTATGTAAGGACTAACAACATATTTAGTACTTTATTTTTATCATTCAGAGTATGAGAGTGAGCCTTGGCAACAAGGTTGCTGCCTTGTGATCACCTAAACAAGTGTGAGCTTTGTGCACTTGTCTCTCCTTTTTTATTTCTAACTTTTGGCATATATTAACTATTTATGGTGTAGGAAACCTACATTTATTCTTGTAGATAGTCCTTTCAATCTTAAACTGATGATCAAGCCACTATTTTGACATGTACGTATGAGATTACATCTGTTAACTAACCTGATTGTCATTATGATCAGGGCATTTGACAGCTCGAAGTGATGTGTATGGTTTTGGGGTGGTGCTACTTGAAATGCTTATCGGTAGAAGAGCATTAGACAAGAGCAGGCCTAGCCGAGAGCACAACTTGGTTGAGTGGGCCCGTCCACTATTGAATCATAACAAAAAACTTTTGAAAATCCTAGACCCAAAACTAGAGGGGCAATATTCATGTAAAACTGCATTGAAGGTGGCCCATTTAGCATACCAGTGTCTTAGCCAAAACCCGAAAGGTAGACCGCTAATGAGCCAGGTTGTTGAAATTCTCGAAAACTTTCAGTCAAAGGGGGGGAATGAGGAAGATCAAATGCTTCAAACTGGCGGTACCAGCGTAACCCTTTATGAGGTTCCTAAGGGCAGCAATGACACTCCAACTTAGGGCTAATACCAAACTACAAATGACGACGAGGTTTACAGGAGCAAAGGTTGGTGAGAAAAGAAAAAAGCTGAACCAGCCTTCAAATGACTCTGATTTATGTAGTTCCTTCACCAAGGTTTGTGCTCGAGATAAGTCTTCTTCCAGAAGTTGAAGTTTCACTAATGTGGATGGCAATTAAACTTGTACAAAATGTTCACAGGTGGATCCGTTGGTGTTTCCAGATGTGTGTTTGCTTTGAGCAGAATTGGCGAAGGCAATGTGGCTTATGCATTCTATGTTGCTTTTTATTCCAATTTTGAGTGATGAGGACGCTGTTTATTGGAACATTTAACAGAGCTATTGTAAAACATTTTTTAAACTACTTTCTGCATTCGATTTGTATTCAGTAAAGCATCTTCTGCGTCAAATCAATAGTGGGGATGTCAATGGATCAGACGAATTGTTAACGAACTCACGTTTAGTTTAAGTTAGGTCATTTAAAAGTCATTGTTGAAAGTGATTATTTGTAACCTACTTCACGATCAAAACCCTCAGCAACCTTGCTCAAGACTATAAACATTGAAGAATCAATAAGGACGACGTATTCGAGCATACTGTTCGAGAAATAATGGTTGTATGGACTGACTGATTTGCATTCAACGTGGTTTTCTGCAAATTTTTCACATGCGGAGAACCAATCCCAAGTGCTCAAAATTAGACCATTTCAATTTCCACATTTTTTTGTTTAATGACAACCGCGTTTCAATACTTGTCAGTTTTTCCAAAATCAATTATATTTAACTCAACTCTAAACCAACCATGCACTTGTCCATTGTCCGACCACAATACCAACGGGAAAAAAATGCTAAGCACTAAGCTGCTTATACGCAATTCAGATATAATGAAAACACTTTTCCAAGTTTATACACCAAAATGCATTATCAATTGAAACTCATTATGTGACTCTGCGCTTTGAGCAATAATCTAATGAGAAGCATTGGCTATTGGAGTAGACATGACAACAGGACAAGGCTGGATATAAGATTTCCCATTCCCCAAAATCCATCCCGGGCAGGTATGACTTTTGGTTCCCCCATTCCCAGCGGGTACCAGGTATACCCATCCCCTGCACGTGTCCATCCTTATCGATCATGCAAAACCCAGTTTTGGTGAAAAAATACCAAAGTAAGGATAAAGATAGAGAAAGAATCGTTATTATAAAGATTATAAATTATAAACATTTTGAAGAAAGGGGAAACAAATGCTTCGACTTTATTAATCAATAACTCACTATATAGCCTTAAAAGATCTCAAATGATATTTGTACTTTTTTTCTCACTGCATTTTAAATTTCCTTTTTCAAGAAGAAAATGTCTCAAAAAATAAAAATAAAAACACGAGATGTTTTCTTGTATCTATAGAAAAAAGAACAAGCTGAATGAACCACGCTACTGAGATTCATCCATTGGGTCATGACGGTTACAAGATTGAGATCTTAAATCCCGATCATCTTGCCTAGCCTCTTCAGACTCAACCGACTTAGAAACAGAATCCTCAAGAGCCTCAAGAAAAGACAAAACTGTGAACTTGTCTGCTAAGAAAGAAAAAAAAAATCAATATTAAATCATCAACCAATAATCTGATAATAGTTTCTAACACTTTTTCTCATTTTATGTTCTTCACATGAAATGGTATGATAAAATTCAAGGTAGAGAGATGGAAAAAAGAGAAAAGAGAAACTTGAATATTACTTTGGATAATGTTCAAATGAGCAAATCAATTTTTATATAAATACATTGAGTCTTATATAGCTAAACTTAACTAATTTTTAACTAACTAAACTAACTTGTAACCAACTAAACTAATCTATATCTCTAATATGATAAAACTACCGATTTCATACAAGACAGACATGCATCAGACGTTTAAACCCTAAAAGGACATGAAAGTTTGGAAGAAAATAGTCTGAGTTGTGTTCAATGACAATTCCCTTTTCCCACTCTACCACCCACTCCAAACATGCGGGAAAAATAAATTGTACTGAAACCCCTACCTACCATACCAAATAGAAAAAGGGAATAAAGGGGAAAAAAAACATCAGCACCCATTATACATGTCATAGAACAAGCTAGATGAGAGAAGAAAACTACAATGGGCATTAAAAACGCAAATAGGACTTAATACTTGGGCTAGACGAAAAACAAGAAAGTACTACTCACATTTACTTGGATCAATTCCAAACTGAGACAAGTCTATCTGTCCTGTTCGAAGTACCTACGGCAATAAATACATGCATAAAAACCTTTATTAGTATATTTTGAAAAGAATGTTAAATAAGAGTAGTGAGGCACTGCATTCTCACATAAGTAAACGAATCTACTTGCTGACGGAAAGGTGGGCTCTGCAACAACTCCAATATCTCTTCTGGAGACCATTCACCCTACATCAAAGAATATTGCATGAATCTGTAAATGAAAGAATACTAAAACTCAAACACCACATTGTCATGTACCTCAGGTAAGTAGGGAGCTAAACGCTGCTCCAAAGGTAATGTATCCATCAATGGCATTATTAGATCAGGCTTCAATATATCCCCAAGTCCCAAGCCTAATAAAAAAACAGGAAAATTGTCAAAGTATATTTATCTTTTATTAAGATTTTACCCCAAAATAAGATGGAAAAAAGTCTAGCTTATTCCAATTAATCCACTTCATCATGAAACAGTTTTGTATGTGGATGGCTCAAGTTTTCAAAGAATACAATGATAAGTTCTAAATCAAAAAGCATGATTCCAGCAATGATAACTAGCAATAAACATCAAACTTTGGATATTATGATAATGCACATACATATTAGACAATGATCCCCCCCCCCCCCCCAAAAAAAAAAAAAATACTACCACTCCAGTGGTGAACCAAACATTGTAACTCATAACTAGGCAAATAAAATTTTGTATCCTGGTTAGTTGACATATATTTCCCTCTCATCATCATTGTGAAAAATGTACTTCAGTATGGCCTATACATCTCTAGTTTGAACTTTGAATGTAATAGCATGCAATATTTTCTGTTGACACACATCTTTATTACTGTGTTCATAGATAACCAGGAATGGAGTATAGTATCAGATGATTACCTCCATCAGGATCAACAATACTATCTGCAAACATCATTAGAAAAATAACAGGTCAGGTCTCAATAATTAAAAAGTACACACAATATTATCTCTTTCAATTGAACTTATTACCTGCAGGCCCAATGTTACTCAATATTCTTTGGAGATCTTCCAATTTAACTGGACCAGAAGATGTTACATCACTCGTTGCTTCCACGCCCAAGTTTGCAGCTCTTTTTAACAACAAAATTCAATGCATTTAGTGTCCAGTTGGCTATAGATAAGAGAAAGCAACAAGGGTTAGATACCCTTTGATAACTAAACTACCTCCCAAAATGCATGACCACACCAAATAAAAACAAAGGATTGAGATTTTAACAACTTCATAGTTATACATATGTTTGTATTTTATCACAATCCCAACTATTTATTTTCCCATCAATGGTCATAACTCTACATTTTACCCTATAAAATGCAACCTTCACTTTAGTGGAATCAAATCTCAAAGGAAGAACAGTCACAACTCACTACAACCTTAAATAACATTATTTCATGTTTAGAAAAGAAAAATCAAAGATATTTAGCAGTGAGATGAATATGAAGCCATGTGCCATTTAGTACTTAAAACATTGGCTGGCTGAGATGAGACAATTTGCTAATGAAAGAATTTGGTAGTTAAAGACAACATTTTCAGGCCTTTACTTTCTCTTCACTAAAGAACCATTTACTATAAAAGCAGCATATATTACATCCAACCCAATCTACTTGATGTTGGTTCTAAGCTCCAGAGTAGTGATGATTCTGTTTTCAACTAATTCATTGAACTTGCAAAAGGCAAGGGTACAAAATTCATAGCCATGATAGAGTAGCTCTGTTTTGAATCAATCAGCCTAGCACAAAAAAAATATAAATCCTTCTAAAAGAAGAGGATACACACTGAATTCTACTGGCAAAACCACCCATATTAGATTTGGCCAGTGCACAATCTCTTACAGAATGGAGGTATCTAACAAATGGGTAAAAAATGGGAAGTAAATAAAATAGACAGTACAGAGTGAGAAGATCTGAAAATAAACACAGAAAATGCACGAACATGCATTTTTTTCCACTTTGATTGGAACTTTACCAGAATTTCATCTGTAGCAAGAAGTGCAAACTACCTTCACCAATTACAAGATTAAAACAAACAAAGAAACAAAACTCATTAATTTTGTAAGTCATAGCATCTGCAAACATTTAAATATCCAAAATACATCAGTACCTAGACGAGATGTCATCCTCAGCCATATCTTCAGAAACTTGAAGTGGAAGGGATCCATCAGGCTCCTCTTCACCAAGCAACTCTGTTAATCAGTATATAATTTGAAGCGCATTCAATGGTTTTCATGTATTCTGAAAACTTTTGTCAATAAATAGAGTTGAATTACAAATAAATATGTATACTTCTTGAAAAGAAGTGGTTTCCAATGTATTAATTTTTTCTGATCCAAAAATCAATACAAAATGGAAGCAAACTTGAATATTTTCTAAAACTATTTAAAATTTGACAGACACAATTTTTGTCATGACTACTTTCCTTTCATTTTTATTAGGAACAAAAATCTATTTCACCGTGACATTTAAGCAGAATAGCAGGACTATCCAGTGACAGGAGGCTTAAGCTACCAAGAGGAAGCAACTTACCTAATGGTCTATTAATGTAATCATTCACTGAGCTACACAGTTGTGAATCATCATCAGCATTTGATTCCTAGACACAATGAAGGATCGTGTAGAAATGTAAGAGCTAATCATACAGGTAAGCACTTAGGAGATCAGAGGAAATGAGTAATAAGACCAACCTGCATCCAGAAGAAGAACTTCCTGTCATCGCTATTAAACTTCAATATGTAAACCCTTCCGGATGTTTGATTAACCTATGCAACCAATAATTAGAGCTGTAAGAATCATCAAACAAAATAGTATAACCAAAATGATTGAGAGTAAAGCAATGGAACCTTCTCAAAAATAGCCTCGTTGGGAAATATTATCTGATCCTGTGTTAGCTTGGGTCAAGAAAGATCAAGTTAAATCCAGCGGGAAGCAACATAATATATATCATTGTGATTGAGATACAGTATAAAAAATGATAATCAGCAGAATAATGCTCAGAAAGGAGCAGGAAGAAAAACTCAGAAAACATTGAATTTGAGAATAATAATCAAATTACACTTTGAATTAAACATGTAAAATAAATGAAAACTCCTGAACAAAAGAAGGAACCTAATTGTGCATCCCCTTAAATGATGATTACCAAGCCACTGAAAACAAAGGATACATCTTCAACAACATTTTGTGTGCGATCAAGCCACTGAAAATGGACTAATCCCTCCTCACCCTGAAACAGAAGCAATCACTTTAAAAATCCAGTTGCAGTAAAGGGTTTAAAACACAATGAATAATGAAGTATTCGACATGCAATTAAACCATACCCTAGCAATTCGAACAAGTCCTTTCCGTGTATCAGGAACAACCCTTTTTTCCTCAAGAAACATTTTGCCAGCACGGAACTCCAGCATAACTTCCTGTCAATATATATTTTCATCCAATGAAAAAACAGAGGAAAAAACACAAATGAAAAAACCCTAACACTTTGATCCCAGATCTCTTTGACTTTATTCATTGAATTCAAAACAAATTTACCGTTAACTTTATATCAAATAGCAAACCATACATTGCAACTAAGCCGCGCACACATCATCATCTACATTTAAAGTAATGGGGATCCTTAATGCAATAAACTTTCTAGCACGGCACTACCCTACCATGGGCTTTCTCACAAATCAACATAGAGAAAATTTCATGAGCGAATAAAAGGGAGGGAAACATCTACAGAAGACAAAAATTTCAATCCAGAGGCATTATTATTACCAGAATTGCTGGAAAAACATCTGCCGAAGACGAACTCATAGCTCCAGATTGCAAACAGAACTACATAACATGAATCAATTTCAAAAAACAAAACCAGAAAAGCATGCATACATGTATAATAAATGAATGCATAATACCCGTTACTTATGAGCAGCGACTATAAGTTCAGAAAGGCCGCGAAAAAACAAAACCCTAAAGGAAGAAATATGTACTTACAAGTGCTTAGTTGATAGTATTACTCAACTCAACGCAAAGCAAGAGAAAGGGAAGAAAATTGAAAAGCACAAATCGAGGGTTCCGCTTAATTTATTTTACACTTTTCTGTTCACTTCTCTAACGCTTCTTTGCTTTTTCCCATTCAATCTTCGTCTTCAAAATAAACTACGAGAATGACATCCTCATCCACCGCTGTTTTTAATCATTAATTAATTAATTAATTTCCTTTTCTTTTCTAAGAAAATAAAAAAAAATGCAGATTTTGTTACCAAAATAAAATAGTGTGATTCAGTTTGAATTTTATCAAAGTAATTTCAGATTTAAAAAAAAACATGGTACTAAAATAAAATAAGTCGTGTTTTTCATATACAAGAAATAAAAAGGTAAACCATATAAGCAGTGACTGTATGAATTATTAAATTATTTACATAGAAAAATGTGAATTTTATTATCTATAATTATATAAAAACAGTCCAAAAGTTGACGCGCGCGCGAATTATTTCTTGTTTTGGAGGCAATTGCAGGTCCAATTAAAATATTTATAGTCATTTTGATTTTATGAATTAATTTGATATTTCCACGTGTCTCTTTCGTCTTCTTTTTCATTCTCTCTTCGTAAATGAGACTTAAAAAAAACGGAAAATATTTTTCTCTCTCTCTCTGCAAAGTAGGTTGTCGGAGAACAGTGAGCTTCACCGGAACAACCTTGTCCTCAACCACCAGCCTTCCAAGACCACCAACGTCACCAGTCACTTTCGCTTATGAAACTCCCTCTCCTCAGCTATGGTGAAGGACGAGGTTGATCGCTCCGGTGACGGCTTGCAATTCTCAAGGTGACAACTTAGGATTTGTAGAGAGAGAAAGGAGTCAGCAATGGTTAAGGACGAGGTTGATCGTTCCGGTGACAGCTTGCAATTCTCAAGGCAATCACCTGGGGTATGTTTGTTTACCCGTTTGGAGTTCCAAACGGCCATTCAGGGAGCATCAAACGCCACTCTCATGTGTTTGACAATTTTTTTTTCCGTTACGTTGAATGCAATTATAGTGAAAACGTACTTTTAATCCAAAGCACTATGTGGCTTACTTTTCCGTTCAACGCTCTCTAATTTTTCTTCGCCTCAAATATGTTGTATGTATTTAATTTTATTTTTTATATTAATTTTTATTTCTAATATTAATTAAAAATGTATTTTATATGTATATATTTTAATAATTTTTTTTGCAAACTCTATGTTTTTTAATTTATAATACACCCTCAATTTTTAACAAGATGTAATAATATATTATCAATGTACTTAAAAAAATAATGAAATAAATCATAATATTATATTTTAATTAAATTCTATTCAAATTTTATGTCTAATTTAGTCATTATATAATAATCCTACTTTTCATCCAAATCATCCAAACAAGTTTTATTTTGAAAAAAGTATTTTTACAATAAAGTATTCAAACATAAAACAAGTTACATTCAATTTATTTTTACTTAACCTTAAGTTAAAAAGTTACTTTAAGTTAAACTTAACTTTACAAACTATAATCCAAACACACACATGCGATTTGGTGAGAGAGAAAAGAACATATTTGTGTGTGTGTCCATTTACAAATGGAGAGAAACAAAGTGAAAAAAAGGACACATAAAGAAATTCGACTGATTCGTATAATCTAACGACTACAATATTTTTAACTGGGCATGCTGTGACACCCTCTACCCTTACAATTATAACTAACTAATTAAATAAATCATACAAAATTTATTTAAAATATTATAAACACATAATAATAAAAGAAGAAAAAAAATGCAAAATTAATTAATAATTTTTCTTTTTAAACACATTTAATTTAAATCAATTCAAAAGGGTAAAGGTTCACATCCACTTAGTGAAAACATAATAGAATATATTTTTTTTTAATAAGAGATAAGATTATCCCGGCTCAAAACAAGGCCGTTCACTCTAAATAAATAATAAAAAGAAACTAAAGAAGAAAAGTATAACACAATTATATCATTCAGTAAATCATAATCCCTATCACAGACTAAGTCTCTCCATCTCTAGCATGTGACTCATCATATGAAGGCTCACCTGAAACAAAGTGGCAATCAGCCCAAACACAAACACACACCGGGAGTGAGTTATCACATTCGTATATAATAAAACATTAGAGCATGTGAAACATATAATACTTAAAGCTGAATTTATATAAATAGCATTACTGCACAAAATCGCACACATTATTCACACCCATTCAAGTTTACACACTCCATAAAATAACATCAACCACAATTGTTAACTCAATGAAATTCAAACACAAGCGTTATGCAACAATTATACTAAGACTCAAGCCTATATGCAATGTGGTACCATGTCAGTGAAAAACAACACTGGGGCGCTTAGGAGTACATGACAAAGCACACCACACAATGGGTATACTCGGTCATTCTCACTAAGTAACATCATAAGGTGACCAGTCAGGGTTACTCTGTTTTGCGAGAATGCCCCAACCACATGGGATCAACATGGGCTTAAAGGAGCACTCAAACCGAGTATCTTTACCCCCAAGGCCTAGACTCCGAAGAATCCGTTTGGGCCTCACCTTCCTGATTCAGGTCCAACCCCTAAAATATATTTTTTTTTTATTTGCACGCAGACACTGTTTATGAGTTATATAATACCCACGACCTCACTCTTATATTCCAACATATTTAACAAAATGCGCTACAGTTTAACCCTTCAGGATCCTAACTAGGAATCCTACAATTTTCTTTAACACTGCGCATAAAAGTTCTCTCAAGGTACACACTGGTCGGGTTACTGTATAACTCATAACTCACATGACAAGTAATATCTCTACAAATATCAATCACACACTCATTCATAACCATATTTCATGTCTACAGTCTAACATTTCACACTCTAACTAATTACAAAATATACTCAACAATTAGATAACAATTTATCATAATAATAATAATATACAATATTTAACTTCAAGGCTTATAAACAAGTAACTATAAAATACACGTAATATATATATATATAAGTATATTATATTCAAAATATATAACAAAATATATATATTAACGTAAACGTAAACGTACATATCACATGTAACATATAAAAAGTATTAAATATATATTAATATAAAGTAATCACAATAATATCAAATATATTATTAAGTAAATACAAATTATATATATAACAATAAAATATATACTCATATTGATTTCTATGAACAACATGTATACCTATATTTTAAATATATTTCAACTAAGTTGCCAACATCAAGAAAATGCCTAATTACAATGTGAATACAATTTTAGTTAATTTCTTTAAATGATTTTAGCCAATTCAATTATCCAACAATCCCTACACCTATGAATTTCATGACAAGAAATTACCCACGTGAAATAAAATATACAGTTTGTAAAAAAAACAGTATCAATATATATGTACACGTATACACTGCGGTGTAAAAATAATTATCTGGACACAATATACATTAGCACAGGAAAAAGATTGAAAGGCCAACATATCTGGTATAAACAAAATCACCACCACACAATTTTTATGTTAATTATAAAGAATTCTAATTCCTAAGGTACACACCTAACAGAGAAACACATCAATCCTACAACAAACTCGCAACAGAACACCAATTGGTTCATCAAACACACTCAATCCGCGATTAAACATGAAAACATAATTAAATTCATAAACACCCCAAAATAACCCAAAAATTGATCCTCTAGGGATCCCTACACATGTTCATTCTAATCCTCAAGCGTGAGTAACTCATCCCTTACCTCGAGGTAGTCGCTTAAATGTTCTCTGTTAGCAATGGTGGCGTCTCTGGTGCTCTCTAGAGCTCCTCCTCTGGTTGCTCTGTTAGGGTTCTTGTGCGTCAGAAAAGAAAAAGGGGCAGAAGTGTTTTGTAAAAGCTGCTCTAGGTTAACATTTTGTTTATATAGTGGAGATTTATGACCTAATTATATTTTTATTTATTTATTTATTTATTTATTAACTTATTACTGTATTATTTATTTATTAAAAAAAACGACTGTTACACATGCAGTTGCCTCCAAAACGGGAGAGGATTATTGAAAAATAAACATCAAATAAGTATAATATATTGATAAGGTATGGTACTAGAGATACCCAAATACAAGTATCATGCAGGAGATCACCTCCTTGGTAACCCATATTAACAACATATATGTGTAAATATAAGTTAACCCGAGAACTATAACAAAAGTTTAGTCTTATCCCCTCCTACCCAACAACTCCAAAACAAAGTCACCCTACCCCAAATTGTTTATACCCACCCTGTACATTTAACTCATCCAATCCATTTATCCTCCTCCTAGCACGAAAGCAAGCATGTTTGAATATTACTACATCACTGTACATATGAGAATTTAAACCAAGGTGATAAAGAGCTCAACCAAGACCAAACTTAAAACATAATATCCTGGACTAAAAGCTTCCAATTTGCAACTTGTTGATTAAAAACACGACTGTTCCTTTCTTTCCAAATGCAAAAAATTATTGTGCACCACACTACCTTCCAAATCTGACTTTCCTTGTGTGATCTCCCCAAATCTGAATTTAGCCAGAAGTGACCAACTACAAAGTTCGGTGCAGCGTAGGCAAAGTTTGGTGATGTCCAACTGTAGCAAGCATTTCATACCTTGACAATAAAGTCGCAAGAAATTAGCAGATGTTGAGAAACTCAAGATGTTGAAGGCATAAAGGACATAACAAATCGTCTCCTTCCCAATAATATTTCTTTTGAAGAGGTTGTCTTTGGTTAGTAGTCTTCCCCTTATAGATCTCCAAATGAGAAAAGCCACTCTGGCGGATATTTCTACCTCCCACACTTCCACAAAGGTAGAGTCCAGCTTCTCTAGCTCAATATCTCCAAAGCGTAATTTATAAGTCGAATTTAAAGAATAACTAACTACCTGAAGCATTCTCCAACCAGAACCAAGAGTCTAAGAACTCTTTTTGTACCTGCACATTACACAAAAAATGGTTAAGTTGTAAAATAAGTTCACTCTCTCACCCAAAGGGTGTTCTTCTTCATCTAAATGACCAACACCACCTATCCTCCCTTCACGTACCCATTTTTCCCACCACCACCACCTCCTTTTGTTCCAAAAGAAGGAATAATCTTGGAAACTGGTTTGCCAAACTTTCCCCATTAAGCCAGTATCCTCCCAAAATCTAATTTTATTTGTCACCCCTACTTTACAAAAAATACCTTTGTCAAACCAACCTTGTCTACAAAGGCCACCACGATCTTTCTTAAGGTCCCACAAAACTCTACATAGTAGAGTTTCCCTCCCTCAAAATGTTATGCCAATCACCATATATAGACGCTAAAACTTCCCACCATAGACCTTCATCGCAATGAAAAAGATACCATCTTCGTTTTCCCAAAAGTGCTTCATTGAATTTGTCAAAAAAAATTTACCCCTAATCCTCTCGTTTTTTTGCTTTTGCAAATCATGTCTCATTTCACCCCAGCAATCTTTTTTGTTATCATTATTTGCACCCCACAAAAATATTCTTTGAATTCCCTCTAATGTAGAGTTAACTTCCTTAGGAATTTTAAAAAATAAGAGGTAAAACAAAGGAAGCCTGACCACCAAAAGACACATTTTTATGCTTCTAAAGGGTTAATCTCATTTGAAATTTTTGTATGACGAGTTGTCACATCATTGTCCTATGAGGATTCACCCTAATAAATAGCCCTAAATGTGAAAATGGGAAGGAATTCAACATACTAGAATACCTCTCCACCACTCCCTTGTCCAATCCAATTTCACCAAAGCTACTCTGATGAAAACTTACACCTAGTTCGGAAACTAATTCAAATAATCTAAGAATAACTTTTATAGTGAAAACATTTGTCACATTCACCTCTCCAACGAATATTGTGTCATTGGCATATTATAGCAAATTTATCTCACACTCATTTTTGTCTACAACGTATCCCTCAAACAAGTTTTTGTGTCTAGCTTTCCTCATTAATTCAATCAATCCCTCCACCACAACCAAAAATGAAAAGGGGGCTAACGAGTCTCCTTGATGAAATCCTTTAGAACATTTGAATTCTTGAGTTGGACGTCAATTCACCAACACCAAAGCCCAATATGATTGAAGACATCCCTTAATCCAATTAATCCATGTACCATGAAATCCTAATTGAGGTAACATATAAAATAAAATCTCCCATGATATCGAATCATAAGCCTTTTTAAAATCAACTTTAAAAAAAAAAGACACTTCTTTGTTCTCTTCGCATCATCGACCATCTCATTTGCTATCATCACACTATGAAGAAGTTGTCTCCCTCCAATAAATGCACTTTGCCTATGATTAATAACTCTTCCCAACACTTTCTTCATCCTATTAGCTAACAATTTAGCTAATATCTTGTATATGCAACCCACAAGGGAGATATGTCTAAAATCACCTAACCCTTGAGGATTACATCACATTTGGCGATCAAAGAGATGAAAGACAAATTTGTACCTCTAGGAAGAACACCATGAGAAAGAAATTCCTCCAAGAATCTCATAATATCACCTTTAACAATTCCCACAACTCTTTGATGAATAGAAAAGTGTAACCATCTGGGTCAACTCTTTTAACTACCACAATCATTAATTACTTCATTCACCTCCTCCTCTTTGAGGAAAGAGATAAACATAAAATTGTCTTCACTGAAAAGATGACGAGAGAGGATTCATGTCCGTTAGACAAATGTTACTGGAATATAAATATTGTACGTTGATCATACAAAGCACAAGTACAATATGTTAGTTTGTTGTTAAATGTATATCATTCATTATTTGCATATTTTTTTATATAAATGTAAATATAAATATATAAGTAGTAGACTAAAATATTTGTTTAAAATAAAGACTACAATAAGTTTTAACATAATTTTATCCCGAAAAAAAATTATGTTGCAGATATTCAATTTATTAAAAGTCATTGGTACAATTTCATTTGATATATCATCCAAGCTTCATGTATGGTGGTTAAAGATGACACAAAGTGGATTTTGGGAGATGGCAACAAGTTGAGTATTTGGAAAGTCCCATCCTTGTGCTAAAAAAAATGAAGATACAAATTTAGAAGATGGCAAGGGGTTGTCTCCTAATAAGGCAACATCTTTGTGAAAAAAAAATGAGTCTAGTGTCCGGTAACATGCTTTTTTGTGAAAATCCCAGAAATTTGACTTGCATATCTTTTTTTGGGTGTGATGATGAAATGATAGTTTGGTTAGGTATTTGTCCCATTATTTAACAAACAATTCAGGATGTTGACAGATTTGAAGGAGTGTTTATTCTTGTTGCTATGACAACTTTCACAAGATAATTAATAACTCCTAGCTATAATAATTTGGTGCATTTCACGTAGATGCAACGAAGTTGTATGGAAAAATATTAACAAGGCAGTTCGTTCATGTATCTTTTTACCTTGACACTCAAGCCCTTCGTGATTGGCATCGGACACATGCATGAGACCCACAACATTCATTTCATTCAAATTCTCATAATAGTCTATCACGAACGAAACCTCATGCAAATTACTTCAAGTACAACATTGATATTGTAATATTTAAGGAAGATGTGCAATTAGGAGTACAAGATAATCAATTAAAACTAAACTATTTTTTAACCGAATCGAACCGGTTTGGTGAAATTAAATTGGACTATTTTTTCGAAATAAATTTGATTTGAATCGAATTGATTTGTAGAACAATAAAAATAGTTCCAAAGCAGCTCAAAACCAATTTAGTTATGAACCAATTCTTTAAAAGCAGTTTGATTCCAAATCAGTTTGACAAAAATAGTTCATCCCAGTTCAATTTTTTTAGCAAGATTTTTTGTCCTTGTATATAACAAATGTTTGGCTAATGACAGAAGATAAACTGCATTTTTTAAAATATTGTCCTATAAAATTAAATTCTCAATCACATAGGACAATATTTTCGAAAATGAAGTCTTTCTTTTATGTGGGCAAAAAACTTGTTGCTACCATACTAAGCCAAAATACACGTGGAGCTCAAAAGAAGAAAACTTTCATATTGATCAATGTCAATAAATACACTATGATTTCTTATAATTAAAATAAAATTATATATGAATTTCTTAATAATAACATAGTCAAGATTAAAAAAAATAATTTAAGAAACTTACTGTTATAAAAAAAATGCTCTAACAAATAACAAAAATAATGAGTGGCGGGTTGATAACACTGTTGCAAATACAATGATTTGTATGTAAATAATTTTCTAAGGGTGTATCGTTACGGATTGTAATACACTCTTTTAATCTTTACTTTCTCCAGGCAACTTTATCCTTTATTTTTTTTAAATAATTAAAAAAAATTGAATATGACTTATTTATTTGTATTCATCTAAGCATTTTGTTTTACTTCTTTCCTTTTTAACTCTGTCACAAATAATGCAATTTTTTTTCTCTATTTCTCATTTTATTTATTTTTCCTCCTCGAAAAAGGCATCGTAAAACCTTGGGTTTAAGTGTCTATAAAAAATAAAAGAAAAGTGGAAGAAAATAGCGAAATTGATTCAGGGTTGGAATTCCTTTTGAATCCACAGCACCGTGGTTGTAGGTTTGTTTTGCCTATGCTCTTTATGCTTAGTGCTTACTCTGTTGGCATTGGCAAACATATATTCATCTGTTTCTCAAGACACCTTCAGCACCATCAACATCAATATCGCTTACTCTTTCATTCCTCCATTTCCATGAATAACCTACGCCAAACTGAAACTCACGTGCATTACAACCACACTCATCCCTCCAAATACGCAAGATGGACCGCTAGGTAACTAACTCTCTTCTTTTTATTTCCATTTTATATTAATTTGACATTGATTTGATGCCAACCTTCTAATTGTTCTCTTTAATTTGATTGCAATTGGTGTTATTTGGGTTTCACAGAGAGAGCTTCGAATTTATGTATGCAAGGCCTTGGCAACGAGTAAATGATTTTTACTTGAACATTGTCCGTGCCAACTTGTCTCTGCCACTTCTCTTCGGAGCCCAGGTAATTTTGTAATTTTCCTTCTTTTAACATTTGAGCCCTAACTTTCTAATTTCGATTCCATGTCTTCAATATAAAAGCAATGCTATCTTATTTTGAAGATCGTGAATCGTGATACTGCATGCTGCTATCTCCTTGTACTTGAAAATTATGCATGATTAGGTGTGTGGGGTATTGCCTTTAACTATTTTGTATGTTAATTTCGTGACTTTCTATCAGACACTTGTTGTTGATCACAATGATACTGGAATTGCAGCACTTTCTGGTTCAAGTGAGTTGGAAAGTGTTGCATCTGAGGATCGCAGTGGGAGGTGGGCAAGGACAACCTTTAAAATCATTCTTTCGTATCACGGGGGTTCATTTGATGGGTGGCAAAAGCAGCCAGGCTTGAACACCGTCCAAAGGCATGTTGCTCTTCTTACAAATTCTACAGTCTTGTGCATATTTCAAATGGCATATCTTAGGAAGCATCATTGATTTGTGCAGGACTCTTACGAATAGTTGAATGTGATGCTTTTTTCTTGTTACAGAATTAAAAGACAAGCACATTGTGGTTTCCATTACACATAGCATGCCTTTACCAATTAGCTTTCTCTGTTTGTACTTTACTGTTACGCGTATAAAAAATCCATGACCTATTATTTGATCCTTACATTGCATATTGATATATTTGAGAAAACTGGGATAAAATTGAACACAGTTTTTCATTTGTATCTTCCTTTACTGCTTTATGCCCCCACTTCTGGATTAAGCATACATGCCTTTTATTTTGTAACTATATTAACATGTATGGTAGTCAAAATGAACAAGTATGTTAGTCAATTATCTTTTTATTGGATGATCATTATGCTTCTTGCTCTTGTACTCATTTCTTCATGCAGCATAGTTGAAGGGTCACTTGGTAAATTTGTTGATGAAAAGAAAACTCAACTGCTCAAGGACAAAGGTTTGCCTATTGAAGGTTGTGCTATTGTTGCTGGTCGTACAGACAAAGGAGTGACAGGCCTTCAACAAGTCTGTTCTTTCTGTAAGTCATTTCCCTGTTCTTAGCAAGGCTTTTGCTATGTCAAGCCTTTGTATATATGAATTGTCACACCCTCTGATTTCAGCATGTAAGAATTTTTTATAGAAATCATTTATAACATATGAAATACTAACTAAAGCCTGGTATCAAATTTGAAAGAACCAAAGAAATCCTTCTTCATTTCTTCAGTAGAATGTTCCCATGTTCTTATGTATGGAATCAAGAACACTAAAGCATTTTTGCATGAACACAAGTTATAGCCTTGGAGGAAGTAGCTCTAATTATGCATGGCTATATTTTTCAATGTATTAAATTATTGTTATGCCATGAAAGGAAATAAAATGTTCAGAAGTTGCATAATTTTTTCCCAACTATTGAGGCATGCAGGGTTGGTGGGTGAGTGGATTCATGTTTATCATTCTTTGGTTTTGGTTAAGCCTTTTTGCCCCTGATCTAGGGTTCATTATACACAGACACTTGGAAGAAGGATGTTAAACCAAGAGATATTGAGGATGCTATCAATCATGCAGCACCAGGAAAACTTAGGGTCATATCAGTTTCTGAGGTAATATCCTTAAGTAATCTGCAATGTGAAGCTAATATTCAATAGAATTATCAATTGCCTTGAATCCAAAGAAAAAAGAAAACGAAAATAAAAATATGGCTTGCAGAATTGAGTTCTTTGATCTTCACACTTCGCAAAATAGTTAATCTGATAAGGTGTGACTTATTGTAGGTGTCACGTGTCTTTCATCCTAATTTCTCTGCCAAATGGAGGCGTTACCTTTATATTTTTCCACTCACCAATGGAGGGTATACTGACCAAAGTAGTGACAATGGGGAGTTTTATGACAGTTTTAAATATAATGAAATTCATGATTCTGCCAGCAAGGATGAGTTAGAAAACGAAAAGAAATCCTATGCGTTCAGCATAAGCAAGGTAAATCGGCTTTTGCGAAAATTAGAAGGAAAATTGTTATCCTACAAAATGTTTGCCCGTGATACAAAAGCTTCAAGAAATGAGTAAGAACTTTATTCTTGAATTTCTATCTCTGCTCACTTCATTATCTCATTCATTTGCAGTGCACATTATAGAAACTACCACATAATATTTTTGGGAGGGGTAGAAAAATTTAATGGTTGTGTGATTATTATTTGGAATTGAATCTTAAATTATTTCCATTATTTCAGATGAAACAAATTTAAGTGGTTGGCTTTAGTTTGTGAGCACTAAAGGAATAGTTGGCCCACATGTTAGAAATATAATATATAGAAATCATTCATGTGTCTTCATCTAACAAAGCTTTTGAGATAGTTGATTCATAAGATCGCATCAAAGCCTTCATGACCAAGAGCTCTAGAATTCAATTCTTTCTTCCCTTATTCTTCTAATAAAATAAGTCTAATTTCAGCCCAAAGTAGGTGGGCCTATGCATGCAATTATTCATTTTCCATGCTTCAAGGCTGAAAGGGCTCTTGCGTGAGGGAGCATGCTAGAAATATAATATAAAAATCATTCATGTGTTTTCACCTAATAGTTTAAGCTTTTGAGATTGCTGTTGAATGACACCACTAACATATTTGGTTGGTGTTATGATGACTTATAAGAGGGAAATTATCATTTATTCAATTGGCTTATGACTGTCATTCTGTTTCAGTGGTCCACCAACTGAGTGTTTTGTTTACCATGCTCGAGCTATGGAAGTCAAACTGCCTGCAACTGTGAGTGCCATGTAACCTTTTTCTGGGTCTTACCTTTATCTCTTTTTTTTGTTGCCCACAATTGTTATTCTATAATTGAAATTATTTGAGCTTGTGTGGCTCTTGGTATGTGTGGTTAAGTTTGTTGATGTGGCTTACCCCAGATTGGCTACATTGCTTTGGCCCAAATATGGATAGTTAGTTACTTACATGATTTGTCACTTCACTTTCTTCCCAAGCACATGTAGTTTTAGCAAAAATGTTTTTCCACTGGTTTTCTAATTAAATATAGTAACATATCAAAAACTATCCTTATGTTGGGGTTTAGCTGTTTAAAAGCTGTGTGAATTCCTGTGTCTTTAACTACATGTGTGTTTATTGCATCATCTAAGACGTCTTTCAAATCATTTGTCGCCCCTAATGTCAAATGTAATTCAATCACTTCTAGCTATGATTTCACTGACTCCTTAGATTTACTGTGTACTTTGTTTATTGAGAGAAAAGCTATATTTATGTTTGATTTCACTTGTGACATTTTTAGGATCATGGAGAAGAAACAAATGTTATGTGCGTTGAGCTGGTAGCTAATCGCTTTTTGCGTAAGGTAACTGTTGTGTTTTTGCTTTCCTTAGCGGAAACATAAACATTGAAGGTTTTGGCTTCTCTTGGAACTTTTACTAAATATAGATATAAGGAAATTGTTAATGCAAAAATGAAAACTAAAGCACCATAAGTTTGATTGCAAGGTTAATGTAACTTAATATGAATAGAAGTTGATATATTAACATGGCTTGATATTATAACAAGTTGATATTCCAAACAAAGATGAATCAATTTAAAGACACAAGCTTTATCCTTCTACCGATAGAAGGTTTTTCTATTTCCCTGATTGCTTTCTGGCACATAGCTTGTCTTCGATAGTCCCTTTATCCTCAATAATATTTGCAAAAGTACCGTTCTCTTATGTTTTCTCGTGAAAATCTCAGTCTTAATTCCTCTCAGTAAAATAATTGGCGTGATAATTTGGGCTAAAACTTGCCGCTTCTGTGGCATGTGTATTTATTTGTTTATTTTCACTCGCTGACTTAGTTGAGGCTTATCATATTTTTATAGATGGTTCGAGTGCTTGTGGCGACCTCAATTAGAGAAGCTGCTGCTGGTGCTGAAGATGATGCATTGATAAAGCTCATGGATGCCACATGTAGGCGTGCTACTGCTCCTCCAGCACCCCCTGATGGTTTATGTCTAGTTGATGTAGGCTATACTGAATTTGAGCCCCAAAAATGCTTCATTCTGATAGAGTAAAGCTTCGCTGAAGTCGTAGAAATCTTTCATTTGATGGAAACAAGTGGTAATTAAGCCCATATGTCTACTAGGTTCCTAACCAAGTTTATAGAGTCAGTCACACATTTGCAGAGTTTAATCCAGGGCTGCATTTTTTATGCAATAATATGCAATTGGATCTTCCACTTGTAATGATTACGAGTCGCTCCAGCGATTAAATTGTATTAGATTACTAAAAATTGGCATCTTGACTCTCCTTTTCTGTACACCTACATTTTTATTTATTGTTTTCTTAAGCATGCAGCTGAAATTATCGCCTTTTTTAAGTTGCTTTTCCTTGTGATATGTGTGTATGGTTTTGTCCCTCTATTCTCATGTGCACTATATAACTTGGAATGGTTTTTTACTGGAAATCTAAGACGTTATTGATGGTATGTTTAGTTTAAGTTAATTTTAGAGATAAATATTTTTTTTTCCAGTTTTATCAGAATTTTTTAAAACTTTTTGAAATAAACTCGTATAAACGCGTATTTACTAACTTGATAATGTATATGCAAGTATATATTGTAGAAATGTTATTGGTCATTTCACCTTTTATCAACTCAGCGAGTGTTGATTTTCAGCTTTGAAATTCCAATCCAGCTAAGTGCAAGGAAAATATTGATATTATACATTTTAATACTAACGAGTAACGATTAATTAATGATAGGTGTCATATACACTAGCAATGACCTCCCTCTAAAAATTGTTTTTCAGTTAATATAAAAATTGATATAATATTTTATATAATTATTTCTCTATTTCTTTTTTGTATATACACATTTTAAAATCCATTTGAAAATTAAAAGAAATAACCCATTTTATACTTCAAAAACATTATATTCTTCAAAATATTTTTCAGTGGGCCGGGGCTATTTATAATTTTTCATACTAATTCTTTTTGTAATCAGAAATAACTGTCATTACCTACCACGTTTGGCTGATAGAAAATGGGAATT
Organism: Glycine soja; assembly: GCF_004193775.1. Lineage (NCBI taxonomy): Eukaryota > Viridiplantae > Streptophyta > Magnoliopsida > Fabales > Fabaceae > Glycine > Glycine soja. Next base: position 2,202,332 of record NC_041009.1, read on the forward strand.
ATTATTTGTGCACCAATGCTTGGTCCTGGTCCTGGAGTGGACTATGTTCTAGAGAGTAGGGTTAAGTGGATCAGATAATTATGAAGCTTATATATATAATTGTAGATGAACCTGGACGAACATTTTGTAATGCATGCATGCATGCATGCACGGTTTGATGATTGATGATGTTAGTGGGAGGGAGTGTAACGTTGTAGGGCGAGATGTTTGGTCAAAGTAGAGTCATGAGAACAGAAAAGGAAGGCTTAAAAATAGGGATGGAAAAGGGTGCTGCGCAAAGTTTTAATTAAGGGCTCTCCGGGTCCTTCTCATGCAATGCAGCCAATGAGGGACTTGGTCAACCTCTCCCTCTCTGAAATTATTCCTTTTTTTCTATCTCCTATTCTTGGCTTTCCTTTTCTAATTTCCAATGCTATCAAAGCTTTTCCATGCCCCAACTCTTCATTTTTCTTCTTCTTTTTCTTCTCCACCCCTATCATCATCTTCATCACCTTCTCTCCCCATTGCGAAGCTGTCCCTTCTTCAGGGCGCGCACGCCGCCCCTAGTGCCTATAGCTCTTCACTAGCTATGGCACTAAGCGGTTGGCATTCTTGGATAATACTATTCATCTACCTTTCACCACATCTCATTGTTCTTCCTTCTTTTGGAGCTTCTGACTCTGAATTGCTCCTTAACGTCAAGCAAAACTTGCAAACCAACAATCAACAACTGTCCTCCTGGAACGCTTCGGTTCCTCCTTGTTCCGGTGGCCATTCCAATTGGCGCGGGGTTCTCTGCTACGAAGGAAAAGTGTGGGGCATTAAGCTTGAGAACATGGGGCTCAAAGGGCTCATTGATGTTGACTCTCTCAAGGGCTTGCCTTATCTCAGAACGTTGAGTTTCATGAACAATGATTTCGAGGGTGCATGGCCAGAGATTCAACATTTGATTGGTCTCAAGTCTATTTATCTTTCCAACAACAAGTTTTCTGGGGAGATTCCTTCCAGAACTTTTGAAGGGTTGCAGTGGCTGAAGAAGGTTCATTTGTCCAACAACCATTTCACCGGTGCTGTTCCAACTTCCCTCGTGTTGCTGCCGAGGCTCATAGAGTTGAGGTTGGAGGGAAACAAATTCAATGGCCCCATTCCATATTTTAGTTCCCATAACAAATTGAAATCATTTAGCGTAGCTAATAATGAGTTGAGTGGCCAAATTCCTGCCTCCCTTGGAGCCATGCCAGTTTCTTCCTTTTCTGGTCAGTACTATAGTCACTCATTAACATTTCAATTATTAATATATAACATATATGTTGACATGACACTAGAGCATATATATCGCATGAATATTCTAATTAAATGATGAGCATTCATGCAGGTAATGAAAGGTTATGTGGAGGCCCATTGGGAGCATGTAATTCGAAGTCCTCGACATTGAGCATTGTTGTGGCTTTGGTGGTTGTTTGCGTGGCAGTGATTATGATCGCAGCAGTAGTATTATTCAGCCTTCACAGAAGAAGAAAAAATCAAGTGTCAGTAGAGAATCCAGCCTCTGGGTTCGGGGGTAATAAAGGACGTGTGAGGGAATTGGGTAGTGAAAGTATGAGGTCAACAAGGTCAATAAGCTCCAACCACAGCAGAAGAGGGGACCAAATGAAGCTGTCTTTTCTGAGAGATGATAGGCAGAGGTTTGATATGCAAGAGTTGCTCAGAGCCTCTGCTGAGATTTTGGGTAGTGGTTGCTTCAGCTCTTCTTACAAGGCTGCTTTGTTGAATGGCCCAACAATAGTGGTGAAGAGGTTCAAGCAGATGAACAATGTCGGGAAGGAAGAGTTTCAAGAGCACATGAGAAGGATAGGGAGGTTGACCCATCCTAACTTGCTTCCTCCTGTCGCTTACTATTATAGAAAGGAGGAGAAGCTCGTCGTCACAGACTACGTTCAGAATGGTAGCTTGGCTGTTCGCCTTCATGGTACGTAATAATAATTATTATAAAAGTCAATAAACTTATATATTATTAATTAAATGACCCTTTGATTATGGTACGTAGAAATAACATGCTTAGTCTTTTGACTTGTTTCAGGACACCAATCCATTGGAGAACCAAGCCTTGATTGGCCAATCCGGTTGAAGATAGTGAAAGGCATAGCAAAAGGTCTTGAAAATCTATACAAGGACATGCCAAGCCTAATTGCACCCCATGGAAATCTAAAGTCCTCTAATGTTCTCTTGACTGAATCATTTGAGCCACTTCTCACAGACTATGGCTTAGTCCCAGTGATAAACCAGGATCTGGCTCAGGACATCATGGTGATATACAAGTCTCCTGAGTATTTGCAACAAGGAAGAATCACAAAGAAGACTGATGTGTGGTGTCTTGGAATACTAATTCTTGAGATTCTAACTGGGAAGTTCCCTGCAAACTTCTTGCAAAAAGGTAAAGGGAGTGAGGTGAGTTTGGCAAGTTGGGTGCATTCAGTTGTCCCAGAACAATGGACAAATGATGTGTTTGATCAAGAAATGGGGGCAACAATGAACAGTGAGGGAGAGATGGGGAAGCTTCTCAAGATTGCCTTGAATTGTGTTGAAGGGGATGTGGATAAGAGGTGGGATTTGAAAGAAGCAGTAGAGAAAATCCTGGAGATCAAGCAGAGGGATAATGATCAAGAAGATTTTTTTACTTCTTATGCTAGTGAAGCAGACATGAAGTCTTCAACTTGAAGAATATTGTATGTTGAGACTACGTACCTTAATTAGTTATTGATTCCTAGATTTTCTGTCCCTTTTGAAAACAATGCCACATGGCATGAATGGGAGATGGAATACCTGGGACTTTTTTCTTTCTGCTATGATCTTTCATGATGTAATAATAATCATGCATAATGCAAGAAATGAAAGAAAGAAAAAAAAATGAATGAAAAAGGGTATAATATGGGCTTGATATGTTGAAGTTGAATTATGAGTACTGATGATTAGGGTTTTGCTGGATTTTTGTATAACCAGCGTCTATCCGATGAACAGGATTGTATACAACTATATATGGACGTGGTTAATATTAACCATTTTTTGGATAAATAACGTTTATTTTTTAACTGCATTTTTTAGCTAGATAAAGTTAATCACTATTAAACATTTTAATGATAATTTTACTACACTATCAATAACTTTTAAAAAAACATGACATTATCAATTAATCATTGCGAGGAAAAATTAACACTATTATTAAACATTTCAGTAATCTCACGGCACTATAAATTTTATCAATAATTATGTATAACCATGCGAATTTATTTATTATTAATTAGTTGTGAGGTTAAAGTAATAGTATTTACACGTGTTGACGGTTGACCACGTATAATCGCTAATAACCTTGTGACACTTAAACCACTTAAGATACAAAGTTAACTACCATATGACATTTCAATAACATATGGCATTATTCACTACATATCTATAATTTTACACAATCAACTTTATTAACTCTTAACTATTTGGAAAACAAAATTAACCATATATATACACAAACTACGTGTGTTGGGTGGACGTCGAGTGCTCATATGACCTACATTACTCATTTTTCAAATTGAGTAACCAAAGGCTCGTCTTATTTCTTAAATAAAGATCAACATCCACCAAAGTTTTGTCCACACCTAACATTCACCTGAAAACATGATTAATTATATGTATAAATTAATGTTTTTTTTTTATCTTAGAGACCACATGTGTTTCCCAATCCATTAGATTAAAGACTAATCTTATTTGTATACATGATTGCTATTAACCTAAGAAAATTTTGTATATGATGAGAATCAAACACAAGTTCTTTCACTAAATAGATCGTTCTCGCTCAAGTGAATATAACGGAATCTTATATTACTTCGTCAATCCTTTGGGTTATATGCTTGATTTTATTTTATAAATGATCAACAGTAAATTATTGTAATTATATATTATTATTGATATATGATTAGGAGAGTCATGAGCTTATTGACAAATATAGAATTATTTAAATATATTTTTAAATTCTAGACAAATACTTATATGAAAAGGTTTGATTTTTTAGCTTTAAAAATAAAAAAAAAGACTAATTCTACTTTTGATCTCTTTAACTATTGTAATTATGTAACTTTGAACCTCTCATGTTCAATAAGTCGATTTTTCCTCCAAATGTCAATTAAGTCCCTTGTCATTTTGCTCCAAAAACAATGATTCTTTTTCAAAACCAACATAAGAATTAAATGAGTTTAATTCAATCGATTGAATATGAAATGTGAGTTGTTATAAATCTTTTGATACATGTTTTTGCTTTCAATAAATAAATAAAACACACATGAGAAGGACTATGTCACTTGACTTTATATATATATATATATATATATTACATAATATTAATGCACGAGAAATCAAAAGTGCACATATATTTGTTGATACTAAATAAATAATATAATATTATAAAATCTAATAAATAATAACTTATACCTTTTAATACTCCTATTTATATGTTTTAGTTATAACTTAATCTCTTTTTATTAAACATTTTCTTCTTTTATATAAAGCATGTCTATCTCATTCCTAAAACTAATTATGGCTGCTTTTGTGTCAACCTTTGTAGATCATCGCAATGTGTGCCACTTGGTGATGGATGGAACATACACAAGATGTTGTACGCTGGAATAGTCAATAATTTTGGAAGGTAACGATTAAGTGCGAAGCTAATAAAAGGGTTGGCAATCTGCCAACAGAACTTGAAACTTCTAATAGAGTTTCAAAGATTCCTTAAAATAGGGCTGACAATAGTCACAACTCGTTATGGTTAATTTGTACACTTACGTTTATTACTAAATTGTGTCTTTGAAAGCTTCGTATATAACCTATCTCCAGGAGAATCCAAAACTAACTAACACGAACAGAAAAACCAAGGCTTCCAGAGACAAATTGTTCTAGCCAATTTGTCTCGAACATCATTTTGTTTCAGCTAGAAAATAATTCAAAGATGTCAAGGTTGATTCAAGAGAAGAAGCTAGGTGCAGGACGTGTTGTGGCAGTGGCAATTGAAAACAACAAAACAAGCCAATATGCAGCGAAATGGGCAGTTGACAATCTTCTTCCAAAAGACCAAGCTCTCCTATTGGTCCATGTCAGGCAAAAAGCATCTTCCATTCCTACGCCAAGTAATCATTAAATCTCTATCTGCCTATAATATCTTGATTCAAATATGGAAGGCCAATTTTGTAACCTTTATGTGCACATGAGCATTGGTCGTTTGATGTTCTAAGGCCTTTTTAATCCAAATAAATACTTTGCGACACACATTAGTGACTTGAATTGAATGATTATGAATGCAGCGGGAAACCTTGTATCCCTTGATGGCAACGATGATGTGACCAGAGCATACATGCAACAAATGGACAATGAATCTAAGGAGCTTTTCGCTTCATTTCGTGTCTTCTGCAATAGAAAGAGTGTTGGTTCTTACACATTATTACTCCTTTTCATTTCCATCTTTCAACAATTAAATTATCATATAAGTCTTTTATTTTTTTCTTAATTGGTTTCCTTTTCAATGTCTTTTTTTTTTTTTTAATTCACAACAGATACAATGCAAAGAAATCTTATTGGAGGACATGGATATAAGTAAGGGATTAATAGAAGGTATTTCTAAGTATTCGGTGGAGCTTCTGGTACTCGGGGCAGCTTCAAGGAGTGGTCTTGTGAGGTAATAATGTTCCTTCCTGATCAAACCACGGAAGCATCCTATTTTTGATGAATTACGTGTTATTTGTTTCGAGAAGAACATTAATTTTGATTTAATTGTTTATTACAGAAGATTTAGAATATCTGATATTCCAAGTGCCGTGTCCAAAGGGGCACCACCATTCTGCACTGTGTACATTATTGCCAAAGGAAAAATCTCATCTGTGAAAACTGCAACCGCTCCACTAACTGCTAAACCTTCAACCCGTAACAATACAATGCAGCCGCTGCAGTCTTTCCAAACTCCTGAGAGAATGGATACACAAATAACACGTAACCCCATCCCACCACGATGTATGCCAATTTCTCTTTAATATCTCATTGTTTAATTTTTTTTTAAAATTTTTTTTTGGTAACATTATTTTTATCTATGACAGCATCAACGGAGAAGCCATCATACATCGTTCGCCAGCTACCATCAAATGAAGACGAAATCATGTAAGTACCTCATGAATCCTTAGTTGGAGTGACACAATTATGTGATTGGAGTAGAAACCTTGTATGTTTAAAGTTCAAAATCACATAAGCTATAATGATATCATTACCATGCAAGAAACATAAGAATGCTAATTACAAATATCAATATGTTCTACAATGAAGATGTACATGAGAGTTGGAGATGGATGAATTTTTGAGCTTCAGACAGATTTCAGGGCTTACTGAGAGAACTAACTTGATATTCTATGAACAGATCACCATTCACAAGACCAGGTAGAGGAAATTGCAGATACGAGTCCACAATCCCCGACTCTGATATTTCATTCGTGAGCAGTGGAAGGCCAAGTGTTGATAGGCTGTTCCCTTCAATGTATGATGATATGGACTCTGGAATGAACACTAGGCTTTCAACAGGCTCAGATTTTGATGTCAGAAGCTTTGGTTCTTCATTCTCAGGAGCCAAGTCAATTGATCATGGTGACTACTCATTCAGTTCACAAGACAGTGGGACATCGATGTCATCGTCAATGTTTTCAGCTTCGGTAAGCTAATCAATATGGTTAACTCATCCACCTTATTGGCATGCCAAAACACCCATGATTGGTGTAGCATGACTTTTGCGTGCCTTTCTAACTGTGTCAAGATAAAGTTTGAGGCTCTATGGCATACTCTAGAGATATTTACATAGCAGGACAAGATTTAACAAATGTCTTGTTTGAAATTATAGGAGGAAGTGGAAGCTGAAGTGAGGAGACTGAAGCTAGAACTGAAGCAGACAATGGAAATGTACAGTTCTGTATGTAAGGAAGCTACGACAGCAAAGCAAAAGGTACCTAACATGCAAGTTCTAAAAATATTACTGCCATGTCATAAAATTGTTAAATGTAATCTACAAATCACTTACTGACTAATTGACACTATTCTCCAACAGGCACTAGAACTTCAGCGTTGGAAAGTGGAAGAACAAAGGAAATTGGAAGACACACGATTAGCTGAAGGAACAGCATTGGCAATGGCTGAGAGGGAGAAAGTAAAATGTATGGCTGCCATGAAGTCAGCAGAAACATCTCGAAAAATTGCAGAGTTGGAAGCACAAAAGAGAATAAGTGTAGAATCTGAGCATAAGAAGAAGAACGTGGATATCCTTTCACATAGTCCAGTCAGGTACAGAAAATACACCATAGAGGAGATAGAAGAAGCAACAAAATTCTTTTCCAACTCTCTCAAGATCGGCGAAGGTGGTTATGGACCAGTCTACAGGTCTGAACTAGACCACACGCCAGTTGCAATAAAAGTGTTAAAACCAGATGCAGCTCAGGGACGTTCACAGTTTCAGCAGGAGGTATGAAAATGACTATATATAAAAACAAGTACATGATTTGTACCCTATAGTTGAATTGAATCAATGAATTTGACATTGGGTGCATGCAGGTTGAAGTGCTAAGTTGCATAAGGCATCCAAACATGGTTCTCCTCCTTGGAGCATGCCCAGAGTTTGGCTGCTTAGTGTATGAGTACATGGCTAATGGAAGTTTGGATGATTGCCTCTTCCGGAGAGGCAACAAACCAGCCCTTCCCTGGCAACTAAGATTCCGAATTGCTGCGGAGATTGCCACCGGACTCCTTTTCCTACACCAGACAAAGCCCGAACCACTGGTGCATCGCGACTTAAAACCGGGAAACATTTTGCTCGACCGTAACTATGTGAGCAAGATCAGTGATGTGGGATTGGCAAGGCTTGTCCCTCCTAAAGTCGCAGACACAGTAACACAGTATCGCATGACATCAACCGCTGGAACTTTCTGTTACATTGACCCTGAGTATCAGCAAACAGGCATGCTGGGAATCAAATCTGATGTTTACTCACTTGGGATCATGCTTCTGCAGATGATAACAGCAAAGCCACCAATGGGTTTGACTCACCATGTTGGAAGATCTATTGAGAACGGGACTTTTGCGGATATGCTTGACCCGGCCGTTGAGGACTGGCCAGTTGAACATGCCTTGCATTTCGCCAAGCTTTCATTGGCATGTGCAGAGATGAGAAGAAAAGATAGACCTGATCTTGGAAAAGTTGTGTTGCCTGAGCTCAATAAACTCAGAGATTTTGCTGATGAAAACATGCCCATGATGATGTTGTTTGGTATGCCCACTGGATTCACTCCCAGAAACAACTACAATTACTCAAACTCCTCCTTTTCCTCAGTTCAAGTGAGTCACCATCACACTCATAATTAAGTCGTTTAATTTCTTCACCTTATATTACAGTCATTAACATCACATTTTTTTTCTTTTTTTGTAGGACTCCATGAGTGAATCCCAGTCGATGTCAGGAATGTCCGGATATGAAAGCCACTCAAGCTCATCGTCAGTAGGGAGAATGTAAACTGCACTTAATAATGCTTTGATGCACAAAATATGTTACAAGTGGACAATGAGGCAGCAGGTTTAACAGCAGCATGATGACTTCGCAACAAGCACTTCCAAGCCTAGTTTTAGTTTAGTTTGTCTTGAAGAAACTGGAGAACGTATCCAACTAGAACTGTAACTGCTCAAGTGTATGTAGCGATTTTTTGTCAATATATAAAAAAAATCCATGGCCAAGTTTGATTAGCTTTCAACTTTATTCAACCGAATGCAGTGGTTTTCTAAGGTTTAACCTCGTTGCATATACTAAAGGACAAATCTTTTCATATAACTTGCTGGTTTTTAAGGACAATGAACACAAGTCACGTCTGTACTTTATTCCCTAAATTGCTATCCGCAATTTCAAATATTGATCAATGTCTGACATAGCCCAGACAACAATTTCCATGGCTGATGCCAAGATTGGTCACGAATAGGGAAGGATTGCATGAAACTCTCGCTTCACGTTGAATACAAGTAATAAAATGGGTAATAGAAAAAAGATAATCTAAACAAAAATTATTCTAAGCATCTAGCGACGCCAATTGGACGCCAATTGATCCATATAATAATAAACCTAGGCTGTTAGGATAAGGTTAAGTTTTTATTAGTGTATCTAGCAACGAGCTCTTAATACAAGAATTACAAACAAGCCTTGGGACAAAGATCCTCTAAACCGTTTAGACAACTAACTTTGGAAGAAAAATGCAAGGAGTTATTCCTTATTCCTTGCACTAATATTTGGGATGAAATTAATTGATATTACAATATAATTATGTGAAGAAATAGGAATGTACGAGACTAATTATCAAAATTTCAATAAAACATTGACTTCAAGGCACTAACGACACGGTGATTACAACAAAGCAATTCTGGCATCACACAATCATATTCATCAGGCAGTTGAACCAGCTAGTTCATTCACCCTGTTAGCGAGTACCATCTTCTGCGGTGGCTGCATTGAAAAGGATATCAAATCAAATAACTTGACAAAAGAAAAATAGATTGTCAACAAAAATTACAATACAATAGGATAATTAAGAAAACAATTTTTTTAACGTTTAGGTTTAGAAACTTCCAGAACACATTAGCAAGGATGCTCAATACTATCAGCAATTCTTGTTTTCGTTCATTCTGCAAGATCACTCAATAAAATCTTTATAATTTATAAACTTGCTGGTTGCTCTTCATCTTATACACACCATTTTGACATAACGCATGCACTTAATGATTTAGTTATCTAGAGTCTAATAGAATAAAATAAAAGTCAGATATTGGGAGAACCACCAACCCAAAAGCTAGTTCAAGAGGTTGGGAGACTATAGGACCATATAAATCTCAGTATGCTCATGAGACTATAGGAAAACATGCTCATGACCTTCTGACCTTTTTCAATACCATCCATCATTCAGGTCTCCGAGTGCTAGCTCTTCACTAGCCTATACAATCAATCATGGTAGGTGGTATTGAAGTATTCAGTGATTCTACATGCAAGTTCAAGTGAGTTTTCCTACCAAATTGGTCTGAAGCAGCTTCAACAACGAAAATAATTTTTAAACCCATTGTTAGGGACATTAATATTTTCAAGGTTATATTAGGTTCTTACCATTGCCAACTCTTCCTCGTGTTTTGGAATAAAAGCAGTATCAACCTTGCCATTTCTGAAATCCTGGAAAACAACGAAGATATGACATATATTAGATTTAGTCATTTAAACTCTGACTTTTGACCAACAGAAAATATTGTTAAAGGATAAATGTTACCAAAAGTACATATAAAAGGCACACCTACCTCTATGTCAAGGATAAGTTTATGATAATCAATTGTAGTAGGAACTCCTGTAACAAAATTGAAATTGTTAATTATATCCTACAAAGTGAAGGGTTTAAAATAAGGATCAAGATCATCTGCACATTCCTTTAAAAAAAAAGGTTTAAAAGTGCAGAGATCTTTGTGACAAAATTAGTTCAACAAATATGATCCATTTGATCAAAAAACAGAACCTCCAGCAATTCTTTTCAAACTACAGAGGATCCAGTTCTTTAAACAAACTTCTTTGTTCTTTTAGCAAAGTACATTAACTGAGGTGCAAAGGAAAAAAAGTATTTGATTCTTTTTAGTCAGAATAATCACAATCATAAAAATTCATATTATTTTACCTGTGATAATAGTATCATCAAGTGCCCTTTTCATGCGTTCAATTGCTTTTTCTCTAGTTGGAGCCCATACAATCAGCTACAAAAAATTCACAAAGTCAAGACAAGCTTTGAAGTAAAAAGTGCACTTCACATATAGTTGCAATTATTACATAAAAGCCTCCTCACAACATAAATTGAAACTTACATTTAGAATATATTACACCCTGTTCATTTAATATTTTGAACCCTTTTTTCGCTTCTTACATCCATTCATTATGTCCACTTGTGTGGGAGAACAAAACACACCAATAGGCAAAATACATTCTCCTTTTTAACAAATATACTAACCTTTTAATTTACATTTATAATCTATCATTGTTTAAATTCAAAAGCCCAAGCATCAAGAAGAGAAACAAACTTAAAATACAATTGAGTTTAAAAGGATGATTAATATATGTTTGTATTAAATATTGGTGATATTTATTACATCAAATTGTACAACAAAGATACTTTATATATAGACAGGATATAGACAAGTTACACAAATTTGAAGTTCATATGGAACATAAAAACATAAATTAAAATCATGTAGTATAGCAATCCAAATGAGGATGACAAATCGATGCCATAAAAGAGAACAGATTGGCACACCTTTCCAAGAAGGGAATCATAGCTTGGAGGAACCACATAATCAGGATAAACATGGCTATCCATTCTAACAAATGGACCTCCGGATGGCAAGTATGCAGTAATTCTACCTGTTATTTGAGGGGAGATTAATAATCTTAAAAATAAAAAATAAAACAAAACCATAAAATGCAAGCACTTGGCACAACAAATTCAAACACTAAGCTTCTTTTATAGACATATTTTTGCACAAATACACCACTGATAGATCAAGATACCTGGCCCTGGTCTAAATCCCTTAAAAGCATCTTCTGCATTGATACGGCATTCAATAGAATGTCCTCTGAGGACAATATCCTCCTGTAGGAAAACTACAATAAGAGCAAGATTCTAAAAAATCACAAGTAAAATATCTCCTCTATTACCTGTTTGTATCGAAGTTTTTCTCCCATAGCTACACGAATTTGCTCTTCTATCAAATCCGTTGAGGAAATCATTTCTGTCACCGGATGCTCAACCTGACACAAGAATAAAATAATGGAAATTATTCACTCACAAATATTGAACATTTACCTAGGTTCATTTCATATAAAACAAGTATAGTAAAAATTATTTCCAACCTGGATACGAGTGTTCATCTCCATAAAGTAAAAGGAACCTCTTTCATCCAAAAGGAACTCAACCGTTCCAACACCTATGTAACCAATAGATGCAGCAGCTGCAACTGCTGCATCTCCCATTGCCTTTCGCAACTCAGGGGTCAGGGCAGGAGATGGTGCTTCTTCAAGCAGTTTCTGGTTGCGCCTCTGCATTAAAGAACACAATCAACAAAACTCATTACTTCAGGTAGGATCTCTTGCAACATAATTAAGAAAAGAGAAACTAACAAATCAGAAGTTCAGAACAACTTTTGATACTGCTATCATACTATAAAACTTGTTTAGTAACATTGAAATTACAAGATGAATCAAGTTCAAGGGTTTTTTTCTGCATTTTATCACGTGTATCTCCATTATTTGCTATCATGCAATACTCGATATACATTTGAAATTCCACTGTAAATAAAAATATAATGGAAAAAACAATGAAGTAACCATTATGAGGATGATGGCAGTTGCTTCAATTACTGCCTAAAACATTGCTTTAATCTTTCACAATGCAGACTTAGAAAAAAAAATTAGTCAGAAACACATCTCATACATATTTTAAACAGTTTATATTCAAATTTTTTTATCTCAAATTCACCTAGGCCAGAAATTACAAGTTTAAATAACACAGTTTTTCTGCTTTATTCAATGTCATTTTAATATAATCTATGTTCGAGATGATGAGTATTATTGTGCTTAAATAAACAACTAATTGACAAACTAAACATAGACAGACAGATGAGAAATACAGGAATTTAGATGACAGTACCTGAATGCTGCAATCACGTTCTCCAAAGTGAACAACATTACCATATTTATCTGCAAGAACCTGTCAACCATGAAGCAAAGGGTTAGATGAATTAAATACAATATTATTATTTATAAATCCAAGCAATCATCACCAATAAAAAAAGCATTAAGCTGTAAGTACTTCAATAAGACTTAAGCACTTCATAACAACAATCAATTAATTTCATTATTTCAAATCATACAGGTCTTGCACTAAAAGCCCTAAGTACCCAAACCAACTAAGAATCTGTCAAATCAATTGTAAGACAGTCAATTTACTCAATCACTAATGCAGAGCTTTTCTTCAACATGCTCTAACACATAGCCAGAACAGGAGGCTGTAAGGTGCTTTACATGGTTAAATAATTAACTGTGTGATCCCTTAAATTGGCTTGAATACAAAATCTGGAATTTAAATTGACTTTATTTTTTGAATGAACAATTTAAACTACAGTGTGAAGTTTTTGGGGTTAAGAGTTAATAACATCTTAATCATTGATTGGATTTAGTTAACCAAATGGATTAATGTCATCAATAAATACTGTAGGTTTCTATTTCAGAGCCTCTGAGACAATCAGGACATTTGAATTTGATGTAAGCAAAAAGCAATTGATTATTACGTAGCTCAGATTCAAAAGTTCAAGTTCTTACGTAATTCACAGATAAAATTTCCTCAAGGTTTTCTAATCTCCAGGCATCAGTCAGATTATAGATTTCAATAAGAAATAAAAGATAACATTACCTGGAACTCAATGTGCCTTGGGTTTTGAATGTACTTCTCCAAATAAACCCCATCATTGCCAAATGCAGCAGCTGCCTCACTCTTAGCTTGCTGCAAATAAATCAAATTTAATGGAAAAAAATCACCAAACATGCATATATCTATTCCCCATCAGTGGAATAAACTCTATACCAGACTACAACTATTTACGATCACAATAAAATCATCTCACTTTCATCAGAATCCATTATGATGAACAAACACTAAAACATGTTTTTGCTGCAGAGAAGCTTTTAGTTCATAACAATTTCTGGAACTCTTGTTCTTCCTGGTGGCCCCAAACAAATTACTAAGAAATATTGATCCATTGCTTTGTTAGAAAACAAATATGGTAAAAGAGTGTCCTCAAGGTGCAAGCATTTTTGCTTCCTTCAGTTCTTTTAATTAACCTGATTTTGGAAGCTCTTAAAACAAGGTGATTTTAAGAATATATAAAAAAATGATTTATTTTTCTAAAGATTTGTGAAAAACACTTATTATTATCAAAAGCATTTTTATTTTATTTTAAAAGGTAGTCATAAAAATTATAGTGTTTTTGAGAAGATACTCAAAGCAACTTCTCAAAATAATTAGAAATCTGATTTGTTTTAGATTCCGATTACTTTAAAAAAAAATAAACTGTTTTTTTTTTCAAAATATAAGTAATTTTTCATGAAAAAAATATGACAAAACAAACTATTGATCATTATGGCTGATATACTTGATTTGTATTTCAAATTTACCACTTCTAGCTCTTCCCTATAGCTATTACAACAGATAAGAAACTCATCAGATTCTTGCAGTACAGACAACATAACAAGAACTTCCGTCCAGGCAAAAAATACCTGTAAAAACTTCACAAACTCAGCAGGTTCTTTAGCAAGACGCATGCCACGTCCTCCACCACCAGCTGTTGCCTAAGAAACACCATACATTTGTCAGTTCAAAAAAGTTGCTAAAGAAAATTGTACACAAGAACTTCACAAGGACCATTCAAACAGTTTTCTAATCAGCAATAAAAACATCTACAGGGTTATACACACTGGCAGATCTTCGTTGAAGGCTAGGGGAAAAAGCCCCCGCGAGAATATTTTTTTTACATGAATATATAAAATTTATTTTTATTTTTGCCCCACAAAAAAATTAGTGTTGCCCCCATAAGATATTCTTTCTTTAAATGAATGTAAAATGTTAAAGGAGAATATATGTTTTGTGTGTGTATGCATAAAGCATGTGTGGAATGATCTAAATCAATACAAAAAATTTGAATTTGCTTCAAATAGTGACAAGGTTACAAATACAAAATAATAAGGCAATCTACCTTGATCATCACAGGGAAACCAATCTCATTTGCCAGTCTGATAGCTTCTTCTGTGCTCTGTTACAATAATTCAATTCATCAAACTAATGTCATAGAATATGATATTGGCCTCCAACTTTTACATTGAAGCTACTTGTACACTTGAGTCTAATATAATACCTGTAAAAGGCCATCACTTCCCGGAACGGTGGGAACACCTGCTTTCTTCATTGTCTCTCTGGCAGTTGCTTTGTCACCCATAACCCGAATACTGTCAGGCTGAAAGTTTTAACTAAATATTCAGTTATTACCATATAATTTGAAAGGGAAATATTAGAATAATTGATATACTGTTACAGCTTTATGAATTATAGAAGCTATATACATTCAACAGGGAAAACACTAAAAATTAAGACTGATCCATTAAAATCAAATAAAAAATGTAATAACAGATGGTAACTTGCAACTGCAAGCCAAAGACTAGGCCCGCCTATGCTATGAAAAAACTTAAAAACTGAACCTCACCTGTACACCAACAATTTTCAACAAAAAATTCAAAATTAAAAGACAGACAACAGATATCAAACACAACTCTGCAAGAACATTTTGCACACTGGTTAACAAAATTGCTACTTTAATTTAGTCATGTAACGCTCAACGACCATTGCTTACTAGTTACAATCTTTCAAGTTGGTCACCGGGGTTAAACACTAAATAGAAATCCTCATACATTTTTTATGTGTCTATATACTAACGATATTTTTATGACTTGGTGTATTTATAGTAACTAGCAATCAAATTACCGGGCTTGAAGATACTTTAGACAGAAGAAATTGTAGCCTCTTAATTAGCAAAGTCAATTGTACGATTTAATGGGCCAGTTTAAATAAGTCTTATTCAATCCAGTCGAGCCAACTGTAAAGCTCTAAATTAGCGTAGTTACGAGACTACAAGCAAACAAACAAACTGCATAATCTACTCACGTTAGGCCCAATAAAGTTGATTCCATGTTCTCTGCACATTTCAACAAACACTGCATTCTCCGCAAGAAAACCATAGCCAGGATGCAACATGGTGCATCTGCGGCTAATAGCAGCTGACAGAACATTCGGGATCAGCAAGTAGCTGCACAGAAACAACAAAAACACTTAGATAGAAGCATGAACATGAACAACAAGCAAAATTAAAAAAAAAAAAAAGAAAAAGAAAAAGAAAAAGGAAAAGACAGTGTAACATACGACTGGCTACTCGGCGCTTCCCCGATGCAAACGGCTTCATCAGCCAATTTGACATGAAGCGCGTCCTTGTCGATGGTGGAGTACACAGCCACACAAGGAATCCCCAATTCATGAGCGGTTCGAATAACGCGGACGGCAATCTCGCCTCTGTTCGCGATCAGGATCTTGTCACCGCTGCAAGTCGCGTGGAGAGCACCGCAGTGACGCGTTTGGCGCTGTTTGCGAAGGTGGCTAACTTGACCTACTTGCCTAGGAAACCTCACTTTGCTCGCTCCCGCTAAGAAACTGCATTGCGAGCTCTTAATTCCTCCATTCCCCGCAAACAAACCCTAGTTTGGGATCAGATTCAGAGCAATGGAATAATGTTAGTATATAAATGAATAAAATTAGTTTAGTAATTGTGATTAGCGAGTGGTTACTGCGACGGGAACAGAAGGCGAGCTAACGGACTTGCAGGCTGAAAGTGTGACTTCCATTTCCTAACACAATGAAGGCATTGGTGAGTGAAATATATAAACAGAAAGAATGCTTGCGAAAGAGTGAGTGATGGATACTATGGCTTTACCTACGCTAAGGGAAATGCTGTGTTTTGTGTTCTGATGGGAATGGAGTGACTTTTGATGCGGGTGTCGATGTAAACGAGGGAGGTGCCAAATTGAAAGCTCCGCCTAAATATAAATCTAGTTCATCCCCTTCTTTAAAATTCTCGTAGCAATATCAATTTGTATATGCAACATTAATGGTTAAATACGTTTCACAGAATATTGAAATTTCTAATAGTTTTTTTAAAGAAAAATGTCTAATACTCCCTCTGTTTCTAAATAAGAGTTGTTTAAGGTTAAAGCTAAATAACCAAGAAAGTCAAAAATATTTTTTATTTGAAGGGAATTTGTAAATATATTTCTTATTTTACCCATTTTAATTCTTTATTTTCCATTAAATTCAAGGAGTAATTGTCTTTAATTCTTTATTTTCACATTTAACATTTCCAAATTTTCTCTCTTGAAACTAAAATCTCGGGCTTCTAGTGCAACCTCTCGGATTCTCCTTTTTATTGTATTTCCACTCCATCATACTATTCCTTTGGTTTAATACTCTATTATCTCAAATTTCCAGTATCTCTTCGGTTTACTTTTTAACCTCTCATTCTTCATAATTTGATTCTTAAACACATTCAACAACAAAAAAATTCCCTCTTTAATTTTTAGTCTTAAAATTTTTACCACCAAAAAATTTGATTTGAAGAATTATAGCATCAGGCTTTGTTTTCCTACCAAAAAAACTTACTCAAACATTTACGCGGTATATATGATTCTGATTTAATGATCAAAAAACACTATTGAATTTTTCATTATTGGGAATTAAGTTTTTTAAATTGGGAGTAGATGCAAAGTATTGTTTTATTGAAGTACTCTAAATCTCAACGAGCTGTTTTGGGAGTATCTAAACGTAACAATTCTCAACTTAACAATGTTTATTATCTAACCTGAGAGTATATAAAAATAATTTATGGAGAGAAGGGCATAATTGAGGGAAAAAATTATATCATCTTTAACTCTGAAAATGACAGCTAAATAGAAACAAAATATTTCAAAAATTCCACAGTTAAAAAGGAATGGAGGGAGTAGTTAATTGCACCTTAAAAGAAAGAAGTGGCTAATTGTTCATGAAGAGCATAGTGAATAATTCCAAGCGAGACATTAAGAATTCTTCAAAAATAACAAGAAGTTATATTTTACATAAAGGTCATCAATAGATCAACCACCAAAATAAGTTCCTTTTCACACTATAGATTGTAAGTTTTATTTATATACATCATGCATCTACATTTTTTTACTCAAATTCCTCTAATAAAAACTTACCCACACCCAATAACTTCATTTGTTATATTAATCTTAACACAGATTTTTTTAATTTTCGAACTTTTATTAAAGAAACAAACATTGTTATCAAAATTGAACTCAATTGGCTTATCAAATGATTACAACTAGGAACCAATGATATAGTGCGTGTTTATTTGTTTAAACCGTTATTCCCACTTTTCAAAGCAATTTCAACGTGAATCCATATGTCTAAACTCATTCCACATTGAATAGAAGTTAATTTCTATTCAAATACACCAATAATTGATTTGAGATGATAGTTGGATAAAGATGTCACAAAACTAGCATGACCTAATTAATTCTTCGAGTAAATCATTTCAAACGAACTGGTAACTTGAAAAGTTTTAGCATTTAAAAAAAATAATATATGGTATATTTTAAAAAAAAAATAGGTATAACATTTATATTCCCTTAATTTTGCAATTCAACTAATAAATTTTATTAGGGATTAAAACTAACATCCCGAAATATTTTAAAGGACCAAAAACGTCCCTCTATCATTACCTAGTTGGAATTTTCCAATTATTTTAAAAAAGTTTAATTACTGTTGTAATCCTTGGATTTGAGTATGTATTTTTTTTGTCCCTAAAATTTAAAAATACATTTTAGTCCCTAAATTTTGAATTTTTTTTTTCTAACATAATAAATTGTTACTTTATGATAGTTTTTAAATATTTTATTATGATTTTTTTTAATACTTTGGGACAGATTTCAAAATACAAATTAAAATAGTTAAAAAATAAAAATTAATTTAAGATAATTAAAAATTGTCATAAAGTGTCAATTTATTTTATCAAAAACTAAAAAAATACAATTTTCAAAATTTAGGAACTAAAAGAAGTATTTTAAATTTCAGGACTAAAAAAATCAGATACTCCAAATTCAAATTGAAAGACTAAAACATTAATTAAGTCTTTTAAAAAATGTATTTGCTAACATACTTTAAATAAATTATTAAGTTATCACTTATATTTTAATTTTAAAATATATAAAAATTAATAAACAACATGAATTGTAAAATAAGAAATTTAAGAACTAAAGCCTAATAGTGTAATTTTTAAATTTATTATTTTATATTATTATAATTTAAAATAATCTAATCAAATATACTTTCAATCAAACATTACCAAAATCTTTGTACTTTCATTTCACTAAATTTGATTTTCAAACTACTACAATAACTTGTACTTTTAATTGTTCCTATCTAAAAATGTCATTTATAAAAAAATATATTGTTTGAATAACTACACTGTATATTAGACTTGAGTATAAAAATACATTCTCAAGTCCAATATATAGTGTTCAATTTTCTTATATTAAATCTTCAAATTCTCATTTTTCTTTTCAAAATTTGAATAAACTAAATTAATTTATCTTCTACTCAATACTCAATAAAACACAAATTTCCACCTTCAAACATGTCATCTTATAAAATCTTTCAATTTTTTGCTAATTTTAAACTAAAATTTGCGTTTCTAAACCTCAAATGATTTCATATCTCAATTCCCCAAGTATATGGATAAGAAATATTAATTTGATAGTTTTAAGTAAAAAGACATAGACAAGAGAACCGAATTTGCTTAGTTTTAAAAAAATAGACTTAATTAGATAAAAATCCAAACTAAAGGTACCTAAGTTGCATTTGAGCACGAGCCATCAAATTATTTTTAGCCTACTAACCGCAATGCAACCATCACAAGGACCAAGGCGCGTTTAACAGAAGGAAATTATTATCGCTTCAGTCATCTGGAAAGCTAATAATATAGATATAAATCACTGAAACAATGAACTGTCAATCAAAATTTGTATTTAAATTTTTTCAGCAAATTACAAACAAATATCTTCGGCACCTTACTCCTCAAGCCCCAGGCAGGCTAGAGGTTCTGAAGGTCAATAAATAATCTGTGACCCTCAGAATAAGATGGATCCAATGTTGTAATCTGTAATCATACCATACCAGGCATTCTACTGGACGAAAATTTTCTTTCTATTGACCAGATTTTTCTATCACTATATTCACTTCCTTCACTATTAGTTAGTGACAGCATACAACCTAACCGTAAATTTTGAATAGAAATATTTACACCAGAAAGCTTGGATGTGTAAGTAAACTTTCAGCATCCGGAATAACCGTGAATATAACTTATGGCCTGGAGAAAAACAAGTCACAGATACAGAGAATTAGCAAACATAATACCTCGTCGAAGGCTTTCACTTGCAGCTGCAAACTTCTTCTCCAAGTCAGCCTCTCCAACTGCATTAGCAGCAGCACGCAACTGGAAAGAAGATAAAATTAGAACTTGATAAAATTCATCAAGTCACTGTTATCTTTGACTTCCAAATATTGAATTAGACCGAAATAAGATAACTTAACTTGGAGAATGATCAAGCATACCAATTGTTTATTTTACAAGCCTCAAAAGCTAAAATTTGAATATTTTGTAACATTCAAAGAACTGAGCCGGAGCACTATGATTTTCTTCTGTCCCAAATAGGCACATTTATGTCAACCCGGGTTTTATGTAGTTAAGGAATTTCAAAAACAGCTAATATTTAAGAGGTGGAAAGGTTTTCCAACACTAAACCAATTGCCAAAATACAACCAGTGTTGTTAATGGCAGATGGCGGCTCATGGCGGAAAGTCAAAAATCTGCCATAAAAATATGGCGGATGGCGTAGCGAAAAATGACGAACATCATGACGGACAAATATATATATATATATATATATATATATATATATATATATTAACAAAACAATAGATAAAAAAATAAATATAAATAAAAAATTAAAAAAAACAATGAATTGCATTCAAATAAACTAAAAAAGTTTCATGAGTTCACATAATAACCAAGTACCAACACCAAATAAACTCATTCAAGAGTTCAAAATAACAAAAGGATAAAAGCATAAAAAACAGAAAAAGGGGTGTAAAACAGAAAAATATCATAAAAAAGGACTGAACAGAAAAAAAAAAGCAGAACCAAAAATAAAAGGGGTGTCAAACAGAAAAATATCATAAAAAAAGGGCTGAACAGAAAAAAAGGGGTATCAAACAGAAAGAAAGAAAAACAGAACAAAAACAAGCAAAAAAAAAAAAGGAAAACAAAAACAGAACCACGTTGCCATCCGTCGCAGACTGTAGTGTCGTTGTCGTTGTCGTTGCCGTGTGCGTGGTGCTCGTCGAGTTGTCGCTGCTGGGTCGTGCGGGGGGAACACGGGGTCGTCGCTGTTGTGCTACGTTCTGCGTGCAGGGTCGCGGCTGGGTAGCGTGGGAGGGGCTGTGTTCTGTGCTGTCCATTGTGGTAGGGCTGCGCTTTTGAACAAAATAGCAGGTAGGGTTGGGTCGGGTCAGCCCAACTCCTACCGTGGAAAAAAAAAACTTAAAAATCCGCTATTTTCCGCCATGCCGCCATGACCACCATGGCGCTGCCATTCGCAACCCACCACGCCACCGCTATTCGGAGGCGTTTTTTCAAAAATCCGCCACGCCTTTCCGCCATGGCCGCCATTTGATAACACTGAATACAACTAAACCACTTTTACTTTGACTCTAGCAAATTACACTTTCACTTGTGGCAAAACACCTCAAACTTCAAACATATATCAAATATTGCATCAGGAATTAAGTTATGAAACCTAATTGAAAATGCAGTACTCTACAATAGCACACTTTGAGTCATGCCATCAAATCACCCAAGTTAACCACATTTACTTGCTCTTTACCAACTCTTGAATAGAAAAAGGACCTATTTGCAAGATGCAAGTTTTAAACAAAATCATAGTAAAAATTGAAACACATGGTTATTTTCTAGAGGGTGGATATTCGCATACCTGATTCAAAAACTCATCAAGTCTTCTAGCACTCCGAATAATACTCCCTTCAAAGATGTCAGTCATTTGTATAACATCGGCAAAATTTGCTCCCTGGGAGAAGATTTTGAAAGGAGAGACCAAAGAAATTAATATATAGTTAAAACAAGTAAATCTTTCCTTTTCTCATCCATCATTAGTCTCACTGCAGCTGAGCTGTCTATACATGTCTTGGGTTTCAAATTTACAATATAAAATGAATTTTAGTGCCACAATGTATGCAGATAATTCCATGTTGAAGATACTATGTTACTTGATAAAGAATAAAGACCAGTAGACCATGGAACTTGTCACTCTAACCAATTCTGGGGAATTCTCACTCCGTAATGTAGGATCAACGTTCAAGCTCAGAAGATAAATTGGAAGTTATAAAAAACCACACACTGGTCTGTCACTGGGGTCTAGGACACCTAAATTGGAAAAATAAAAAAAATAAAAGTTTGTATACATGCATGTCCGGATGTGCATGTTGCTGTCCATGCACAGAACATGTAATATAACCATGGCAACCAGCTTATTTTATAAATTCATCATGCACAACTTAAATTACTAAATTTTACAAATTTTGCTTGATTTATTACCTTTGGTTAATGTATATACTAAGACATGCTCAGTGAATAGTTTCAGCACCTATCGTCACAACTCAATTTTATTAATAAAGGGGCAAAAAAATATCACACATCGAGAGACAGTAAATGCAACAGGCATGTTTCCACTGCAAGGTTCTTAATCAGTTGTGTGACAATTTGATATATTGTTAAAAAAAAAAAATTGTGCAGGGCCTGAAACAAAAAATGGTGTCAAGGGTTGGGAAAGTATTTAATTTAACCAAATAATAACAATAATAAACTTATCCAGCAGATACAAACTGTAATGAATCATCAATCCAAAAGCTCAAGCTATTGGGTGAAGACACGTGAATGGTTTTTATATAATATATTTCTAACATACTCCTTAATGCAGGAGGCCAAGTAAATGACTTAAAAATCTACAAGGCATTCAAACCAAAAATATGGCATAACTAACCTTTGACCATGAGTATATCACATCCATCAAGAATGGTCTTACGGTTGAATCCACATACTCATTCACATTTATATCCAATTTGCATTCATGTTGTATCTGTGACAAAAGGGTGATAAAATTTATATTTTGATTCAGAAGATAAATTCAGGTTACGTGAAAAATACCTACCTCAGCTATCCTTCTTGCACTATCTTGAAGCTGTTGCAGAGGCCTAGCAAGCTCTGTTCTCAATTGTATCTGCTCAGTTGACTTATCTCCTGGTATGAAACAACTTGCAAGGGCAGCAACTTGATGATGGTCAAGGTCATTAAAAGTACCTAACGGTGGGGAGGAAATGAAGGAAACAACAGGTTACAAAAAATAATGAACTACAAACTATACAGAAAACACAATGGGGAAACAAATATTGATTCACCATTAAACATTAATTCAGTGACAAGGAGTTCATCGCCTGTGTCAATCAAGCAGGCTGCTCGTCCCTTCAACTGAACTACACCATCAGCATCAATATGACCAAGTTTCTTTAAGACTCGTGAGCGATTCTTAAGTTCTTCACGAAATTTTTGTAGCTGAAAATTTAACAATTTTATTTTGATAACCATTGAACCCATCAACATAACAAAGAAATCACGCAACAAAAGATTTCAATAAATTAAATAAAGGAGTACTGGGTACAGTTGTCATGAATAAAATCACTACATTAACAATCCACTAACTGTCGAGTTGTTAAATTACATGGAGTCACATGGACATTCCACACAAATACAATGCATATCTGACATTGACCAGACTCCCATTCAGTTCCCAACTTCCAAGATTTGATCTGGCTTAATAATCGAGTCTAGCAAAGAAAGTGAATACCTGGGAATCCCGCATTTTTGTCTTCAGTTGCTGAACTTCATGATTCACTTCTGCTTTCCTCTCAAAGCATTTAATTTGATCCATATCTTGATGCTAACTTGTAACAAAATATTAAGGTAACACTCAAACCGAAGGGAAAGCAACATTGCATTTATAACATAAAGAATAGGGACAACATAGTTCATTTTAACAAACCTTATGCATAGGATGAGTGAACAATTTTTTCTCAAGTTCCTCAACTTGATTCACTAGTTCAACTATTTCTGAGTCCCGTACGTCCATGTCCTGTAAATATTATTTTAGAGAATACAAACCATAAATAATGTTCTGATTCTGTCAAGGATCACTCAAGCTCAATAGTCTGCTGATTTGTTCTCCAAAATAATCGAAAATAGCGTGCCTATTAAAATCTATGACTAGAGGTTAGTAGGTTACCAAAAAGAAAAAGAAAAATATTTTATTTTAACTAATAGAAATCATGTAGTTAAAGATCCTACCCTTTAAAAAACAGAAGAGTCAAATAGAGAAGTTACAAAGGCAACGAAGGAGAAAATATGACACAGAAAGGCCATTCACAGTTATGAACTGTAAATACAGCAAAAAAAAAAATTGCAGTGAAAAGGCAGAATGCCAGCAAACAATAAATTAACAAAATATTTGGTCTTATAGTTTATGTAAAATGCATGCATCTATTAGCAAGTGAATCACTAAAGAATCTAGTACAGTCAAGCCCTAATTTTGACGTCAAATGTTGAATACTTTTATTTACCTAACTCTTTGTTTATAACATACCAGCAACATGTGACATGTGTGGAAAATAATTACCTTTACAGGGTTAAGCTTTGGAAGACCTTGGGGAAAACGGTTGCCCAGCTCCTGTACAGCAAGCAATATACTTTGCCTTGCTTCCAAGGGTCGAAGATCGGGAGGTATGGATACCCTCAGTTGACCAAGGGCAGAGATTAATGGTAATTGAACAGGAACCTATTACAGAAGGAAGCAGGTAAGAGAAAGCAACATAAGTTTTTCAGATATAGGAAGTTACAACAGAAAGCAATGAAAAAAAAACCGCATAACAGTTTGTAATGTGAACTTACCACATGCATTTCACCTTTCTCTCCAGGGCGAGGCGGGCATGGTTTTGGCCGAGAACTGTTTTCATTTGAAACAGGTGAACAATGAAGTAAAGTATCAACTATATAACCACCACCAGAAGGTTTCTTAACAACATTGACAACAACACCCCAGCCCCAATCAGTTCCACCTTCTCTTACTTTGATCTGAAAGGTTAATAAGTCCATCTAACTCAGTAAAGTATGACAAGGAAAAGGAGCAAATGGCAAATTAAACACTAAACAAGATAAAAAAAATGGAAAATTGTACGCAAAAGACATTTAAGGGGAAAAACCAAACAAATAAGAAATGTTTACGAATAATTTATAAGTATTGACATGTCAATGATGTCACAAACTCATTTACACACAATTGCTCAAGAAAAATTAGAGAAGCAAAACATAATTCAAAATCATTTCCATGCCAATGCATGCTATCACTTACCAATCGACCAGGGACAAGAAAATAAAGAATTATTTCAGGCCTTATTATTTTTGACATAATCTTCTTCTCCAGCTGTGCTATTTCCAGTTTTAGCTTATGATATTCAGATACTTGAGCCTACATAAATAATAAATTATAATAAATCAAATGTCAAAATATTAATAGAATACCAAACATATAATTAAGAAATCTAAACTGAGTGCCCAAAAACAAACATTACCTCCCCTGAAGCATCAAGCAAGGCTACTTCCTGCTCTAGCTTTGACACCCTTTTCTCCATATCTGGTAAGGCCTGAACAAGAGTAAGCAAATGCTAATAAGATATAGATCCAAGTGCAAACAATGCTAATAAAATTTTGAAGAAAATGGTTTAGTAGAAACCTTTTCATATTGAAATTGATGAAATGAATTTCTTATTACGTGTTCGGCTGTGAACTGGCCTTCTGCACGGCTCATCAAATTTAAAATTGAGTAGTAGCTAAGCCTGAATGTACTAACTAAAGGAGCAGGTTTACCCAAAACCATGTCTTTAAGGTTATTCATTTCCATCTGCATAAAATAATCAGATAAATAGTAAGCTTTTTTTTTTTATCAGCAAGATAAATAGTAAGCTGATGAATGAAAAACTAATTAGTTTTCAAATATGTGACTGTTGTATAGATAACAGATAAGACAAAAATAAACAATCATTATGATAACAAATTAATATGAAACACATTATGCAACAGAAAACAAATTTGACCCCTAGTATACTCACCTGTTCATCTATCATTATGATACAAATTCCACGTTCATCTTTGCCACGACGCCCAGCCCTTCCACTCATCTGAAGGTAGCAAATCACTAATAGTAATGTGGGCACTAGAATGAATAAATTAACAACCACCATCTCCCAAAAAATATGTCATCTCTCACCTGTATATATTCACCAGATCCAATATAACGGTGACTATCACCATCCCATTTCTTAACAGCAGTGAATATGACAGTTTTCGCCGGCATATTTAAACCCATTGCAAACTGAAGAAAAGTGCATCTCAGAATCATTCCAAAAGTAACAGAAAGAAAAAGAAAGAAAACAGAAGATGGATAAAATCTTACTGTTTCAGTAGCGAAGAGGGCTTTTACAAGACCTTCCTGGAAAAGAAGCTCGACCAATTCTTTGATGACAGGAAGAAGTCCAGAATGATGGACAGCAATTCCTCGCTGAAGAAGTGGCAACATCAGCTCAATAGCAGGTAAGTTCCTGTCTTCTTCATTCAAACAGAGCACTGCATTTTGAAAAACATGCTCCACTGTATCCTTTTCTTCTTGAGAGTTGAAGTCAAGCTTGGACATAGACATTGCATGTTGTTCACACTCTCTTCTACTGAAGCTAAAGATGATAACAGGTTGGAATTTCCGTTCCATGATCATCTGAAAATCAAGAAACATTCTAGCTCAAATAAAACCTAAGCACTAGTGTTTATATAGAAGAGGTTTATTGAGACAGGAAAAAAATATTAGAGGGAAATGAGGAACAATAGACACCTTGATAGTAAAGCTACTCAATCTCTCAACACATCTGTAAAGGACACTCCTTTGAAAAGGCCATGTGCTTTACACCATATGGAAGGGAGCCAAAGTCAAAAATTACTTGCATGTTTGGGCAATTTCGAAGTCAAAAATGCTTTGTTTGTTACAGCATCCTGAGAATGTTTTTGGGAGGAAAAAAAAAGCAATTGTTTCCACAAAAAAAGGCTTTCCCAAAAATTCAAGAAAACTTAGAGGAAGCTTTAGATGTCCAACAAATTCAATAAGGTGAAATGTTTTTCCACACAACAAAAGAGTTAAGAAGAATTTTTTTAAAATTAATTGCAAGAAAACATAACCAAACGGATCAAGAGACTCAGAAGGACTGCCAATTCATTTGTGAGTGGAGTAAAAAAATGTAGATTCCCAACTCAAGTAGGGTTTTTCTGTTTAATGTGTTTAAGTTGCCAGTTGTTTTAATAAGTTATCCTAGAGAACCTATTAAAATAACCTGTAAACAGTCATTTTCACAAATTATCTCTATATCGTACGATAAGCTAAAATAAATTGTAAATAAGTTCTTCCGAAAACACCCTAAGTCCGTAACTGAGAAAGAAAAAGAAAACTGTCAAAAACATAACAGATGATATCTACACTTAATATATAGATATAGGCATTGCTTGGATAAATTCTCAGAAAATTCAAAAGTAAAATGAATTAAGATTCAGGCATAAGTTAAAATCAACTTATGCATTCAACGTTTATAAAAACTCTCTCATTTAACTATTTTTTTCCTGCTAGTTTCAAACCGAATTGTCAACAAGTCACTCGGGAAACTGGTCTCTCATTTAACTTCTCAAAAAACTCATTTGAACTTATGTATAAGCAAATTTTAACCAAACAGTGTCATAATCATATATTCGTGCTTGGTAAAACTGACATGCTGAACACCATCTCATTTGATGACTAATAAAAACAAGACAGAGAAGTACTGAGCTAACCTTAACAATCTTGTAAATATCAGAACCACCAGAGGCATTGCCACCTTTACCACCTCTTCCAGCGCCTTTCCCACCCCTCTTCCCATCCCCTAAATTCTGCTTCGTGAAAGTATCCTGCAGCTTCAAAAAATTATCCTCCCTGAACTGTTCATTCTCATCCACAACCAAATACAACCCACTCCCCCCCATGGGGAACACATAGTGCTGCAAAGGCGTGGGCCTAAAATCAGTGTACACAACATGACAAGGCTGCTTGTGAATATTACAAATCCACTCAGCAAACTCGGTGGCGTTGGACATAGTAGCCGAAAGGAAAACCATCTTAATCGCCGGTGGCAGAAAGATTATACTCTCTTCCCAAACAACGCCTCGTTCGCGATCCTTCATGTAATGAATCTCATCAAATATAACCCAGGCCACTTCTTTTAAAACCTCGGATCCTCTGTAGAGCATTCCACGGAGAATCTCGGTGGTCATGACGAGACACGTGGCGTTCGGAGAGAGCGTGACGTCGCCGGTCATGAGGCCGACGTCGGTGAACTCCTGGCTGAGTTCGCGGTACTTCTGGTTGCTGAGGGCCTTGAGAGGGGAGGTGTAGATGACGCGCTGCTTGTCGCGGAAGGACATGGCGATGGCGTACTCGGCGACGGCGGTCTTGCCGGCGGAGGTGTGGGCGGAGACGAGGACGGACTCGTTGCGCTCCAGGCAGGCGATGGAGACCTGCTGGAAGGGGTCGAGGGTGAAGGGATAGGACTTAGCCATGGGACCGTTGTGGAGAGGGTTCGAGAGGGTTCCGTGGAGCTCTTCGTCCTTGCTCGAGACGTAGCTGCTCGGAACGGCCACCTCGTGCACGCACGTGCGTTCCGAACTGCGAGCTTTCTTCGGCATTGAAGTGGTCTCTGTTACTGGGAGCTCGGGTTCTCTTCGCTTTCCCAGTGTTGGCGACTCTATCTCCATTTCCTGCCAGCTTCAGCTTCAGCTACCAGACTACCCCTCGCAGAGAACACGCGGATTGAGTGTGATTGTATTTGGTTTTCAGGCCAAACCCCTAACCTAAAACCCTAATTTCTGTATGTCCGCAATTTTGTTTTTTTAGTGTCTGTTTCTTTGCCTTCGAGTTTGCTTCGTCGTGGGCCTTGAATACAGCAACAGGCCCAGACCATGAAAATAATATTAATTAATAATATAATGAGTAAAAATCAATTCTAAATTTCTAACCATAGATTAGTCACCTATTACAAATATTATATCTCAAGAAAATAAATAGGAAGATAAGAAAAAATTACTCTTATAATAACTTCATCATTCTTTAATATAATATAAATAAATATGGATGAATATGAAATTATTTTAAACATGACCCTTGTTAAAATTATTCCATTTTTATATATTAAATATCAATAATTTTATTAAATATATCATCTACATGCTTTTATAAAAATTTTAAAGTATTTAATATTTCATTAAATAGATTTAATTAATCATACAATATGCTTTTTAAAATATAAATAAATGTTAAATATAAGATTATGTAACTATAGATATCATATTTATCTAAAACTTGATATACATCATCATTGAGATAATGTTTAAAAAAAACAGCAATTTGGTTGGTTTAATATGTAATTGATAAACAAAATGAATAATTTTATTCAAAATTATTCTTGGAATAACTTGATAACTAATTCACCATCTTGATAATAATATAATAATTTAACTTTTATGGTTCTCTTTGATTTTCATTCGTACTTTATTTGGCATAACGATGGCGTTCCTAATCAAGAATTAGAATGAGAATCCATCACATGAAGAATAGTCAACTGATGAAGAACATGATTGATCGGGTACATCTATGATTTATAAAAAAAATAAAAATGCAAGTAGAGCCTTAGTCCCCTGTTAATTTGATGAACTATTTTTGCAGCAAAACATTGCATCCATTGTTTTTCTGTATTTGATGCTTCAATATATAGTTGATCATACAATACATATCTGGGCAGCGCAATAGCATCATCTTTCGTAATGGAATGAAGGATTTCTCAGGATTGTTAGCACGAGTAAAAACCTTAACATGGCAGTGGTTATTATATAATCGCTTTTTACCTCCTGGCACCCCCATTCTCACCGTGGTGTATTGATCCCAAGGGATGTTTTTGATTCCTATCTAGGAACTCCTTTTTGGTTAGACTTTTTTGGTCACTCCTTCGCTGGAGATAGAGCATAGTCTACATCTTGTACAACTCACTTGTATATTTTTTGATGATCAATGATATAATATTTTCTTTTTAGAACAATCATATAATATTATATTTGCCTTCCAAAAAAAATTATATATATATATAGCTGCTTAGTGTTTTACAAAAGGACCAACCAAAAAGCCACCTTTCAATTCAGATGTCAATAACTCCTCTTTTAAGACCGCACAAGAAACCTACTTTTATACACTGAACTGTGCCGTCATATTTCAGCCTTTCTTTCTACAATACGCTGCATTTAATACATATTTCAAACGCTGCCAATAGAACTTCTGCTCAACTTTTCAACATCATCACATGCATATGGGTTAACACATCTTTGTTGGGATGTGCCATGTGCGTGTGGTCCAAGTATTTGATTCATTACCAGGTTAACAACCTTAAATGTAAGTCGTAGATTGAGGGCAGCAAATTTCTCCACCTTTTCTTCTTTTGGTTCTTCAAATTCGCCTGTACATAGCAGAGACAAATTTCTCCTTATAAGTTATAACTGCAAATATTACCCAGCCTGCTGCAGCAGGACAAAATCATCTGCCAAAAGGCCCCCACAACCTTTTGGACAACACTGATGAATATCTCCTAAAATCGATGTAAGTTACTAACATGGAAGAATAATTAGCAGATTCCTGGATGCCATTTAAGCATTCCCACCACCAGAGCTGCTGCCTGCTGGATATTGAAGGCCACCATTGCCAAAATCTCCATCCAAGCTCATTTGTTGAACTTCTTGAGGAGAAAGTATTTTAATGCAGCGGACACAGTTAACAAATTCCCTGAAATATCCATAACAAGCAATTAAGATATCAAATTATAATAATAACAATAATAGGGCTTACTGAATTGATCTAATTTCAACATTGGATACAACTAAATAGGGTATGTTTGGGTAAGCTTCTCTAGAAGCACTCCTGGGAGAAGAAAAAAATGAGATGAGTTTCTCCATAAGCTAAAATGGGTTCTCCATAAGCTAACCATTAGCTAATTTGTAGATGTTCTCTTATTTTTTAGAAAAGTTTTATAAGAGAACTTCTACAAATTAGCTAATGGGGAACTCATTTTAACTTATGGAGAAGCTCATATCCTTTTCTTCTTTTTTTCTTTCTTAGAAGTGTTTCTAAAGAAGCTTACCTAAACAGGCTCATACTCCAAATTCAGGGGAATCACACCTTGTACATGAAGCACATTATCCAATTATTATGGTACTTGATATTTTACATCATACAAATATTCCAAACAATTTGTTTTTAATTCTAATTTTCACGATCTTGATGTTCATACAATACAAGAAATAGGGAACTGGGAAAGTTTTACAGTAGGTATGCTAGTAAGACATGATTTACTATAGTATTAGTTCATCCATGCAATCAACCCCATGGGAAAAGGTTTCTGTTGGGGTTGCTTGTAGGCTAGTAAGGAGAAAAAATTACTTTTGAATTTAGAAATAGTGAGGATTAATCATGTGCGCAAAAGCAAATCTAACACGAAAAGAAATAATAGGACTTACTCCCAAGGGTCATCTCCCACAAGCAAAACATCATTCTCATGATCTACATATACAAGTTTCCAACCAATTCTTTCTCGATCCTCCAGCTGTCCCTCAATACCAAACTTAAGAGCTAGATCCTGTTTAAGCTCCTCGTAACCTGAATATCGTGTTATGTCAATGGACCTTCCCACAGCTCCACGTTTATATACCTATAGGAACAAAAGACTTAGAACAACATAATGGCCATAAACAAGCATACTAATCAAGAAACATACTTCCAACATTGAGGCATGTTTATTATTAAAACAACAAAAATAATATTAAACCTTGGTGTATGTTCTAATCCGCTGAATCTGCTGTTGTTGTTGTGGTGGTGGTGGAGGAGGAGGAGGAGGAGGAGGTGGAGGTGGTGGCGGCAGATCCCATGGACCCCTATTCAAGAAGCTACTACCATCTATTGTAGAATCAATTGAATTGAAACTCATATCAGGAACTTCAAATGTCTGTGAAACCATTGAAGATGAAAGTTCTGGCTGAACACCTTTGTTATTTTCTAAGTCTCCAAGCAAGCCTCCGGAAGAGAAATTATTTGACAAATCCTTCCCCAGCCCCACAGTGCCATTGGTTAAAAGAGAATCTAGATTCGATGGCATTCCCATTTGGCCATTAATGTCATTGACAAACGGAACATTGCTCCTAGCATCAGCCTGAACTTCAACATTTTGACTATTGTCTCTACAATAAATCAACTGTGGATTGTAAGAAAATGGGTTGTTATTCTGATGCATATGAGTATCACTCTGAAAATGGTAAAGTGATGTTGTAGAAGATGATGAATCCAAATAGTCTGTCTGGACAACGCCATTCAAGTACATCTGACGGGCAACATTTCCATGATTCTGATTTTTTGAAATATTTGAAGAAGGCTTTACTTCATACTTCGGCCGTACATCTTTTACCATGTTTGCATTAGATGACAAGGTTTCTAGGGTACTTGGACCCGAGATTGTGACAGCAGACTGAGCCATATCATCCCCTATTGTTGTGCTCCTATGGATCTGGGAACTTACCACTGGGGGAAGTGCACTGGCACGGTTATTTGTGGAAGGTGAAGTGGAACAAGATGGAACATCATCAGTAATTACTGATTGCCCTGCACCAGTCAGTATACTTCCACCAGAAGCAGAAAGTGGATTGGTTGTAACTGTAGGGAGAAGTCCAGCATGGCCAGACATTTCAGACAGCAAGGCAGGTTGCTGAGATAGATGAGAGTAATGAAAATTTTTCTGGCTACTAGGCATTGTTATCTGATGGGTGACAGAATTAGCCTCAGGGAGTGAGTTTTGAAGTGTAGGAGGATTTTCCAGTACTTGACCAGAAATTAAGGAACTAGAGTTATTTGTTACATCTAAAAGCTGCCTTTGCTGGTCTTGAACTTGAATTAGAGCAGGCTGCTGCAATGCAGACTGCTGTGCCAAGAGTGTCTGTTGTTGCTGCTGAAGCTTCTGTAACAACTGAAACCGAACCTGATTGTCAGACATCTGTAACTGTTGATTAAAATGATCAGGCATAGGGGATTGAAACACATTTTGCCGTTCATTCTGACCGAATGTAGTTTGTTGATCCTTCTGAGGTGGGTTCTGAGACAGGCTTCTAAGCAGTTGATGGTTTTGAATGGACGATTGTTGCTGTTGAAGAATATTGTTAGTTTGGACAACTCTCTGGGAATTCAGAAGTTGGGTGTGAGCTTCATTCTGTGGTAAAGTTTGATTTGTCAAGTTCCTTGGTTGTTGAGTGATATCAGCCAACTGCTGCGGCAGCTGTGTAACTGCTCCCAATGCACTGGATGGGCATGGTAGCTTCTGAATGTGATCAAGTTGCTGGGAAGTCTGAAGTATATTCTGAGCATTGACAGATACATTGTTTGATTGAGAGGTTTGTGAGGTAGAAAACCCCAGCTGATTTGCAATATCTGCACCAGGAAGATTTTGCAGAACCAATCCAGACATGGAAGGCACACAATTTGGCTGCAATGAGCTAGCAAGAGCAGGATTTTGCTGCATGTTCATCCATTGAACTAAGCTCAAGCCAGGGAGAGCTTGGGGATCCTTTATGCACATATCATCACCAAGCCAAGGAACTGTACTCTTGAAAAGGTTGTTGAAATCCGGCTCATCATCTGCAAAAGGTGTAAAAAATAACTTACAAAATACATCAAACTAAATAAATTTTCCATGTTCATACTGAATTCAAGTTTATCTTCATTGAGAAATTGGATACATTCTTGCTAATGATTTAATCACCATAGGGGCACTGGTTAAAGAACTTAAATATATTCTACTTAACGCTTCAATCTACTTAAAAAGCAAGTACAGCATTTTTTTTGTGTTATCAACAAGTGTTCTCATTTTTCATTAAATATTTTCTACATTTGTTTCCTTAACCAAAGCCTCAAGTGCCTATCAATTGGCTTAAGGGCATTGATTAAAGAACATTTAATATACTTTCTTAATCTTCAAATTACTTAAAAATGCAAGTCTGAAGGATTCGTGTTATCAATATTATAAATTTGTTATTTTCATTAAATATTTTCTACTTTTATTTCCTTAACTAGTGCCCTAAGGGCACTCATTAGCATGCTCCAATTTTATAAACATAGAGTTTTGGTGGAAACAAGTAAGGTCAAGAATGAAAGGATCTAACAGAGGTTTCTAGTGAAAAATCCAACATACTTCATTTTTGCTCCTAAAAGTTATTCACCAAAAATTTAATCACCTGGCATTCCCAGTAGTCTAGGTCTCTTGGATCTGAAGAAAGGAGGTGGGCAGATGAAATATGGAGTAGTCACGGGTTCAATTTCCCAGACTGAGACCCTACTACGCCTATCCTCAGCAGTTGATTCATCCCAACCAACCTGAACATATATGTGTTACTTACATATGACTGCTTATGATTCTAAAAACTGAAGGGGAGGGGGGGGGGGGGGGACATTTTTAAAAAGTACCAGCAATCCCAGGTTCGTCTACTTATGGATGGTAACTTTTACCTTTTTCAAATTTGAATTGCTAAAAGATAAAGATGTCACAAATTGTACCTGCAAATTACGCCATAGTGAATTTTTCCATCTCACAGAATCCAGATCACTGACACCTATGATTGTACCCATATATCTGCAATATAATTGAATGTAGTATTTTTAATAAAAAAAAATATTTCCAAGATAACATTCCATTCCCAGACAATCATCTCAGCAATACTATATGAAATGTCAATGCTAAGTAAACTGAATGAAGAAATAAAGTTTTATTTAAGACAGAAACAAACTTGCAAGCTAAACTATTTCCATTTCCAATTATAAAATTCAACCACCCAGTTCTCTCCATCAAGGCATTATTTTCAACTTAGCATCAATAGTTCTCAAATATGGTACATGGTACCAAAGTGACGCACCTTCTTGTTCCTGAGTCTTCAGTTTCAAACGTCATTCGGAAGTGCATACCAGGTGATATATGGTGGCTATACACTGCTTTGTAGTACTTGGCTAAAGGAATAACGAATTCTGAAGGACTAGCCCTGCATGCAAAGGAAGGATTAAGTAAAAAATTAGGAACTGGGGATACAGGTTCATATGCCATTGCAATCTGATTTGACAGACAGGAAAGAAAACTGATAGTCAAAGAAATAGTGCATTAGTACTTTTATAATGGAGTAAATCAAAGATGTTGACCTAGGATTATAGAACACGGTGAAGGGACTATTGTTTGCAACAGCTTGAGCAGCAGCAGCCAGAACTCCAATGTGCATACTATCACTTGATAGTACCGAAGATGATAAATTGGAGGGTTGCCTGTTAGCTCGTCTTATACCCAAAAGAAGCTGCTGCTTTTCATCTCTGCCCAGAAACATTCAAATCAGGAAATCTAGCAAAACTATAAGTTGTTAGCTTAAAAAAACTGAGCCTAAATAGTAAAGTTTGATTGAAGATTTGAAGTGCATCAACATATGGTAGAGAAGTTTGTAAACCACAAACTCCAACAACAAAAGTACCAAAGGTAAGCATTATAACCGTTCTTACCTTACAAACAAAACAGAGTCTCCCGCTAAAAGCCTTTTTCCACTGATAAATAGACTCCATCCAGTTGTAAGCAAGTGACGTTTTGGTTTTCCTAGTAGGCAAAACATTTTCAGAAGTAGGCTTGACAAAAAATTACAGCCAGGATAAGTGTATGATAGTACAGCAGTTTCCATTTACAAATGGATGTATGTAAACATACCACGATATATATGGCGGAATCTCCAAACATTATCATGCAAATCCCGGGCCACGAGTTCTTGAACAGGAGATTGCAAAGAGTAATCCTGTATATAGAAAAAAATAGAGAATCAAATCAAACTCCAAAGCCACACTTGAGGAACTAAAATAGGAAAGTAGCCTACAAGAGGGGGGAAAATCTTTTCTGCAGCACGGCGGGGTACAGAGAAACCTCCATGAGTACTCGTGTCACTTGCCGTCAGTTGTTTACAGAAAAACTCAGGTTGTGGCTTACTCAACTTGAGAGAAATATCCGATCTTAACAACGCATCCGTATCAAACTGCACACATAACATTGACAAATAAGATGAAATTGGAAACTCTGGGTCTGGGCATGCAGAAATATGTTCTCCAAATTTCTTGCAAAAACTAAGAAGAATTTTTCCAATCTTTATCTTCGCAAACAGGGCATGTTTTCTTTAATTGGTGAACCGAGGATATCCCGCAACTAGAAGCCAAGGACTAATTCGTCAATATACAGCACGTTTAACTTCAATGTGTGGCATGTAGTACTGTTTTAAAGAGTTTACTTACAGAAGGAACCGGCCGAAGTGCCATCTGAGCATATACTTCATCCGTGTCTGGATCTGCCTGGGAACACAAACACGAGAAATGCAAAAAATTAGAACAGGAAAGTGAAAAGCTCTTCTGAGGCAGAGATTTAAAACAGAAAATTAAGCATACATGAAGTGTGACATTGTGAAGAAGACAGGGTATCTTGGAGGGGAGATTGGTATAGTTCGGGACCTGAGCATCCACGTCTTTCTTCAAAGACGCTGCGACCTGAAGCAAGTCAAAACGATCGGCTTTAGAAAAACGGTGACAAACAGGTTGCAAATAGCTGAAGAATTTGAAAAAGTGAAGTAAACGACAAGTGACCTGTTCGCTGTGGCCTTGAGGGAAGTAAACGACGTGAGTTCCAGGCGAAGGCAGGTTGAGAAGCGGCCCCGCACAAGCTTGCCAGAGCTCAGCGTTTATGCTTTTCTTCTCTCCTCCTAAATAAAGTCATAATTCATTTTAAAGAAGAAAACAAAGTTGTAAACAGAGAGAGAGAGAGGGAGAGAGTTAACCTTCGCCGGAGTTGGGTGCGACGGCGGGGGCAGCGTCTGGTGGTTGCGTGATCATTGCTTCGGTCGCCGTGGAGGTTGTTTAGGTTACCGGCGATGCATCTCTCTTGTAGTGATTATTGATGAATATAGCGAGAAGAGGAATGAGTGAAAAGTGAAAAGCAAAGGAAATAAAATATTAAAAAAAATGAGGTAGGGAATCGGAATGGATAGTGAAGTCAAATAAAGGAATTGCCGGGAAATTGCGGTGGCAAAGATAGTCTCCGAGTCAAAAGTGCGAAACAGACACTGGTCTCTCTTGTTGTTGTGGTGAGAGGAAGACGGTTGACAACTGTTTCTTTTCTCAGGGATGGTTCGAGGAGTATCCTTGTCCTTAATTATTAATATTCCCCACAATACATTCACATCATCCAGTATGGAATGAGCTATTTTTCATTTCTCATTCTATTCATTTTCTATAGATAACAAATACTCCTTCTTTTATGTCCAAATATTCTCGGCTAGCTCAAAGTTAAAGATTTGCTATTTCTAAATAAGTTTATTTAAGATATCTTTCAATAGATGTCCTTCTTGTGTACGGAATTGGAGATTAAAACTTTGATCATTTGCTTCTTCTTTTTTTCTACCTAAACTTTTGGCCTCTACCATTTCCTTCTCTTAATTTTTACCTAAAGCGCACAAGTTAATTTGATCATCTATTATCAACATCTTTTTTCTATCAATCATACATGCTCTGAATTTAATTTATTTCGAATTGCTTGGAATGTTTGTACTATATCCCTTTGTCTTTTCGTTTGGCAACCAAGGAAATTCACCCCCAGCCTTTATTTTCTCTTTCTTTTTCAAACACTTGCATTTTGATTTACTAGGAGCAAGCACATTGGACTCTAGTGTATTCAAGATGTCAATTGTCAAATGCATCTGTGTTGGTATTTTACCGTGACAGTAGCACGAGAACATTGACCTTCCCCATGGCTCAAATCCACAACCCCGTCAGAACTCAAGGTGCTTATATATGATCGACAACTTGAACAAGTGATCCACCACGATTAATTTGTCTGGGTATAATAACATTTTATCAAAGTTAATTTGATCATTTTGTAGTCCTTCCCGGCCCAATTAAACGTCTAAAAGTGTATGTAACTTGCTTTAAGAAA
Organism: Glycine soja; assembly: GCF_004193775.1. Classification (NCBI taxonomy): domain Eukaryota; kingdom Viridiplantae; phylum Streptophyta; class Magnoliopsida; order Fabales; family Fabaceae; genus Glycine; species Glycine soja. The sequence goes on from NC_041009.1 coordinate 2,240,395, forward strand.
CAGGATAATATTATCAATTTATCATTATTATGCAAATTTTGGGGTCAGAAATCCAAGATTTGTTGGTACGAGAGATTGTTCCCTATAGGATATGCTACCCATGATTTATCTCCCTTTTGATAGTTTGAACAAGCAATGCATTCATCTAATTCACAAGTAGTTTATTTTCTCCTAAAAAAATACAATTATTTTAGGTTTTATAAGGTTTAAACTTAATTTTTCTCTCATATATATTGCTTAATTAAGTCTTCATATTTGTTAAACATATGCTAATTATTCAAAGCATGCTTGACTTTTTTAAAGTATTGGCCTAGGTTATGTTTAGTCGTCCGGATTTTTTTTTCTTTAAAGTTAAAGTTCAGAATATTAGAGCTTTAAAAATAAAGTAAGTTGTTTGGTAATTTTCCTTTTTTTTTAGATTTTAATACAAAACTATTTGATACAAAATTATCTTTATTTAAAACTATTTGTATCTCTCAATGAAGGAATATATTTATAAAAATAAAATAATTTTGCAAAAATAATTAAAGCAACATAAATTTATTTTAATGATAAAAAAATACATAAATGTATAAATATATAATAAATTTTAAAAAAATAATTTTTAAAAATATTGAAAAAAAATTTATTGATAAAAAATTAAGTATGATTTACAAATAATTTATTATATATGATATTAATTAAATAAATTTAAATATTAATTACAAAAGATAAAATGTTTAAGAAATTAAATACTCTTATGAAAAACCAATTAAAGCCTTGAAAAAATTATTTAAAATGAACTAAAATCTACAATAATTATTTAAAGAGAAGTTGATAAAATACTTGAATTTGGAATCTAGTAAAAAAAATTCTGAAACTTTAAAATAAACGAGAGTTGTAAGACTTGTTATTTTATATTAATCTTTAAGATGAACTTTATAAGCTTCATTCAGACATTTCCACATGTATGTCAGGGTGTTTCTGATGGTCTTTGTTTGAGTTCTAAGGAGCCCTTATTCTTTGTAAGACGATATATTAATTGGACAATGTCCTTAAAATGAATCATATAAATTGTCCGTCTATGGATGAATTTGCTTAAGTTTCTCCTAATTTGCTTACCTTTTGTTTTGTTTTAATTGCTTTTACATTGTATTTTGGTGTATATGATAATTAATTTATTTATTTTTGTATATTGAGGAAAATGAAAAATTATTATATATACGGATAAAAAAAACTTATAATTCAACTATTTATTCCTCGATATATTACTATGACTGTGTAATTTTAATGTCTTTATTTTTAATTGTGTTGATTGAATCCCATAATTACTCCACAAGTATTAATATCAAATCCCTTTTGTCAATTTATTGTGCACTATTTAATGTTTATTTTTTTAACATAACATATTAGAATTCACATTTTCTTATGTTGACTTGATTAATACATGTGTGGTGTTATGATAATCTCAATATCACGTTCATTAGTCATATTAGCCTTCAAAAGGTAATGTTAGCATGAGGTTAAAAATTAGGTAATACGTTGGCAAATATAATTAACGAGAGAGGAAAAAAATATATTTAATTTATATCATTGAAAATACAAGGCCTAAAATTCTACATTAACAATATATAATTATATTAAACTTATTTTAATATCTGCACAACGTGAAATAACATAATGAACTATTTTGAAAGGAAAATAAAATCATCAAAATAGTCATCTACTTAATTAGGTGGGGACCAAATCAAAGAATTGTGTTTGGTAAGAGAATTGAAAGGACGTTTAATTCAAAAGAAAATGAAAGTGAAAGATCAAATAATGGATGTGATGTGTTAATAAAAAAATAAAGAAAAAAAGTACGTGTAAATAAAATATAGATTAAAATATATTTTAATCTCTTATTTTGTAAAATATTCATTTTGATTTTTTATCTTCTAAATTTAAGTTATTATTGTTCTAAAACTTTAAAAATATTTCATTAGATTCACTCGCATGCAAATTATGGAATTCTATTAGTATTTATATGCAACTCACTCCGTATATTATTTTATTTTTTAGTTTCAATGTTAGTTGAGATTTATAATTTTCATGCAACTAAATTTTATAAAATAAGTTTCACATTTTAAATTATTAAAAATTTAAAATTGTATATAAAAATTAAAATTATCACTGTTTTAAAAAGTAAACATAGACCTTAATTAAACAAAAAAAAATGAATGTTTTAAAAAAATAAAGAATCAAAACAAATTTTAATTAAAAAAAAAAGATAATAAACAAAAATACTAATAAGAAAAAATAGGACCTACCCATTAAATCCAAACCAAATAGACGCAATACAGTTGAGAATTCTGTGGAAAGCGCAAAAGCAACGTAAGTGCGTAAAAGCGAGCTTTTGGGCTCCCTTTAGTTTTAATATTTGTACACTGTTAATTTTATTTAATCAATATTTAATTATTTCCTTTTAAAAAATCAATATTTAATTATATATTACTACCAGCCTATTAAAAAAGGTTGATCACTAGAGATTCAGAATCATTAGGAAGCGTGTCCAAAAGATAGTTACGTGACAATAATTAATCTTGATCAAATTTAAATTTAAATAAAATAATAGTGATTACTCTAATATAATTGTAAGCTCAAATATTAAACTATTAATTCCTTTTGTGTATCATACTAAAAAATCACAAATCAAATAATTTTTTAATATTATCTTAAATTTATTAAGACCAACAAAGTCATATACGAAATCTATTAAATAGAAAATGTAACTTCTGTAATTTTGTTAACCCTAATAAATTTTTTAATCAATAATAAATATTATAATTTTACAAAAGTGTGCTGAAAAAATATTACAAACATTGGTGATATGATGTCTCCATTATATACAGTGGTGGATCCTGAATTTTTTTTAATAAAGGCAAAAAATAGTCTAATATTTTTTAAAACAAAAAATTATATAAGCTTTACTAAAAATTAAAAAATAAAGTAAATAAAATTAGTATCAATATATTTTTTTTTTATCTTTTACAACAATTTATATTCATCTTTTACTGATTATATATGGTAAACTCTAATTCTTTAAATAGCGAGTCAATATTCTTGTTAAATAATAGCTGTAAAAAAAAACAACCCGAGGAACAGAAATTATATAAGAATAAAAGGTAACACTTTCTATTTTTATTTTTTATTTTTGACAGAAGCAAACTCATATTATTTCAATATAGAGAACAGAAGCAATACAAAATAGGGGGTAAATGATAAATCGTTGGACTAGCAATACTTTTCATTTTTGGATTATCCAAACTAGTACTCCTAATTATTCCGATAAAGAATATGATGTCAACCTACTTTTTCAGTTTTCAGGAAAGACAATGAAAATGTAATGCTGACTAAATGAAACATGGCGAAAATAGCAAGTTTTTTTTAAGCATTAATAATAGTATGTCGATAGTGGATATTCGTCAGCCTAATCAATAGCAAAGTTGAAAGGGAGAACATAATTCGAATGATTTAGATTCAACATTTCAATAAAAGTTTCAATAAAAGAAAAGTCAAACACATGTATGGCAGGCCAAAGGTGTTAATAGGACAATTTTAAATATTCTAACATATTTATTATTATTATTATTATTATAAATTATAAAATACGAATAAAATTTGATAAACCGAAACAGAATTTTATTTTTTTATAGTAAATTTCAACAAACGCTATTAAAAAATTAATGTGTTCCTGACTTTTCTGGGATTAACCAATAAAATTTAAAGTGGTGGTTTGTGTTTGATAATATATTGATATTGATATCCTATAGTATAAGATGAGGGAAGCCCAAAAGCTAGAATTAAAGAGAAGGCACATGCATATGGTGCAAATGAAGTTGTTCTTCTATTCTACCTTCCGGTCTTTCACCGTCTATCTACATTGCACAACCATTGACAGGCTAGGCCGGCTCCTTAAAGTAGAATGTTTGACTCTTCCAAGGTTCCAATAATAATAATAACTGGGGCTGAAAGAAAGTGACCCAAATTGAGCCTTTACTTACTAGTACGTGAAATTGTATAATAAGTAACACCCTTTTTAATATATTTTGTTAATATTAGTTATAATTTATTGAAAATATAATTTTTTAAAGTTTTATTCCTTATTTAACATTTTTTATAATTTTTAATAAATTTTAATTATTAACAAATAAGTGTGTTTAAAATATTATATATAAAAAAAAATTATTCAGTACGTCATCCGCAAGACCCCAACTACAACACTTATTAATTATTATTAGTACACATGCATTAGGGTGTTGCTAAGTACACTCAACACTATTGCTGGTGCATCCAGTATTTTTTAAAAATCACAAACTTTAGCTGTTTTTCTTTAAAATGACAGGGTAATACTGTGTTATTTGTGTTTGGTTTTGTCATTATGGTGCGATTTCCTTTGTTGGTGATTGTTTTACAATCGTTGAGAGAGGTAGTAGTTCAGTGGAGATAAAAGTGTTACCGATGTTGGGTTTTTTTTAACATAGGTACACATTTTTTGGCGATGTTATAAATTTTAAATATTAACAATAAGTGTATTCAAAATATTGTATAAAAAAGGTATTATTCATTCAGTGCATGTGCATGCACACGTCGTCATCTGCAAGAGACCGAAATTACAACATATTAGTTATTACTAATATACATGCATTATAATGGAACATCCTATCAAGTCCTACCGCCCACGAATTATATGAAAATTATAATATGCATATGTGACACTTTTTACAAAAAAAATTATAACACTTTTTTAAAAAAAAAAAAAACTGATTTCTGTTGCATTAATAAACTTATTTCACAAACTTTTCTTCTCTTTTTTATATCATACAGAAAATTATATAAATATATTATAAACTTGATTAAAATACATTAATAGTACAAATTTTGTTTTTATACTTACATATATAAATTTTTTACATCGTTAATCAATTAAAAATCTTGTTAAATATCATTTTTAAATTAATTATTATAAAAATAACAAACTTATTACATACAATAATTTGTAATTAATTAAAGGTGTAAAATAATTTCATATTATAATATTTTTTTTTTCATTCAAAACATTATATTTAATATTTTACTAATACATATTATTATTTCAATAACAATATTAAAAAAAAAAAGATTTGTCAAATATAACAAACTATTAAGGGTATTATTGCTATCAAACATAAGGAGAATGCATTAAAATAATGCTCTCATTTAATACTCAAGATTTTAACTTCTTTTTTATTGTCGTATATTTGAAAATATTTATATTCATTTAATTAATTAAAAATAAGATACCTTCATTTGAAAATAGTAGAAATTGTTAATCAATTTATGTCTTTCTAAAAAATTGGTTGACTAATTTCAAATATCTCAACTTCTTTTTTTAATATGTTCACGAAGTAAAAGACAAAATTTAAATGAAAAATATTAAAATTTGTTAATCAATTTATATATTTATAATAAAATAGTTTATTATTCTTTAATTAATATTTAGACGCCCAAATGAAATGTTTTTTTTACTACAAATGTTATTTAAAATATTTAATGTGAGTATAAAATATAACTTATGTATTCAAAATATTTTTTCCATAAAATATATTTTTTAATTATAATATAGTCGATATATTATTAAATGTTTATTGATTGTAGGTTATAATTATATAAAAATAACGAATTATACTATGGAACTAACAAACAAAAATACTGGTTATATTAACCATGACAATTATGTGTAATTGTGAGTGTGTTAGTTTATTAAAAATATCAAAATTATGTAATCAATTATTATTTAATGCTGAAAATTTTGAAATAATAAATACTTTAAAAAAAATTACTGTTTTAAATTCCAATTTAAAAAGTTTGACTGCGATAAAAAAATATTTAATAGGATTTTTTTCATTTGGTATTTAATATTAGTGAATATAAAAAATGGTAAAATTTTAAGAATATTTAATAAATTAATATTAAATTCTTAATCAATAAAAATATTTTTTATTGTAGTCAAACTTGATCAAAATAGTGAAAGAAATTTCCAATCAAAATCGCACCAAAAAACTATTTAATCAGACTTTCAAACTCAATGTTACACGTAAACACTCACATTATCTTTGAATTCATAGATACTTGATTGTTTTTCTTAACGTCTGGAATGCTCAAAATGGAATGACAACATTGTCACCATTGCACACTTTTTCTGTTGCCCCTTATGTTTCTAGATACCCATTGCGAGTTAGTGTCTATTTCTTTTCATGTTTCTTTCAAGGTATATATACGCATTTGTTTTGTAGTTTAAAAAAATACAGAAGTATTGTTGCTGTGACTTCATCTTATTCCCTATTTTCTTTTTAGGTTGTGAGTTTGTACTAGGTAGTTTTTCCAACAATGTTCCGGCACCAAGAGTTTTTCCCATGGGCATGGCGATGCTGACCAATGTCGATGAAGCATTCCAACGAGAGTTAGATAAAGAAGAGATTAAGAGAGAGATAACAACCAATCAGGTCCCATTGGCACCACAATGAAAGCCTGAAGAGGAGAAAGTGAGGAGGGAAATTGTGTCGAAAAGAGCATTCAAAATTCCAATGCAAACATCGGAGGGGATCTTGCATAACAATTTTAACATGTTTGGAGGGTCTACAAAATTACGCTCATATTTCATGGTTGATAATAGACAAACTTCTGCGCATATCAACAATGATAAAGTGATCCAATTTGTTAGTATATACTCCTGTGTTTAATTTACCCTTCCTTTGTGTCTTTATCTTTCTCTTTCATTTTTGATTTTCTTTGCATGCTTATTCTCTTGTGTTGTATGGATTATGAAAAAATATTTTTCACTTTTAGTTTTTGATTGAAAAATGTCACCTTGTTTGAGAACGTCCTCTTAATATTTTGTCATGGTAAAGCTCTTAAGTTGTCGGCGAGCATAACAGATTTTGTTTCTTCCATTGCAGGCTAGACCAAATGTTGCTCATTACAATGGAAAGTGCAAGGCGATAACATCTACAACTGATGACAATGAGAGTTTTCATAATAAGGTCAAGCAATAATGGAGTTGCAAGTTGTGTCAGATTACTACAGGTGAGAAAGGCTTGAAAGATCATTTTCAAGGGGAAAAAACATAAGGTTAAGGCATCAATGAAAACTCAAAAAATAGGTAAGAGCAACAACATATTGTCATCATTAAAGAAAAGTAAACATCAAGTGAAATTTACTAAAATCATTGTTATCATGTATTCAGGATTAGATTCCAGGCCAAAAGGTCAGACACTTCATCCTTAAAACTCAATCAAAAATTGTCATTGAGAGCATTAAGAATGAAAAAAAAAACCCAAGGACTAATATAAAGAAATTTGGCTAAAACAATGGTGGTGAATCCTTAATGACAATACAACATGTTGTATTTCCTTATTATGTAAATTCATGAATACTTATTTGTTTCATTTATTAATGTAATAGCTTTTTATATGCTTTGATATTTATGATTATAGAATGTTATGTGAGAAATTTAATTGATTTGGTGCGAAAAAACTTAATGCGTTACATCTTAATTTCATATCAATTTCATCTATAACATATAAATATATACTCATCTTCATTTAATTTAGTCTTTATTGGCTCATCTTTTCCAACCCAAACAGCATTGTATTTACATGAAATTGGAGAACATTTTTTGATATTTTGAATGTAAATTCCTGGATTTCAAGGCATAAAACAAAGAAAAAAATTATTACATTAAAAATAAAAGTACATTTAAATTTTTTTCAATTGACATCCAAACATAACAAAATGACTTGGTTTCATTTTCCTTTGCACGGACTCATTTATAAGTGGAAACATGATAGGGTGTTTATTTTTCTGTCGAGCATGAATGCTTCGTTAATGATAAATTCATGTTTGACATTTATTTGAGGTTTGAAAATGAAAAACCAAATACACTTAATCATAGGAAAGAAACACAAAATTGAAGCGAGACAAATAATGTCTTGTTAGGTCTATTTTTTGCTACATAAAACCAATTTTTAAATTAAAAATAAAAAAGTTTTAAAGAAAAAGTAGAGACTGTTTGTAAATTTTCATTTTTTTACTTGAAATATCCTTTTAAACCAAACAGGGCAAGAGTTACAAGGATAACACGGCATTAATTTTGTTTTTTTACTGATCAATTATGATTTTTTTTTCTAAAACTTTAGGAGTGAAAATAATGAAATCGAAGATGTACACTGGTCAAATTTATCAACAGTGTAAACAGCATCGATTGCACACCAATTACCAAATATCTTCATATCACCCGCTAGAAATCTCATGATCATGAATTCAAAGCAATACACCAAATTATAAACTAAATTTATTAAAAAGCCATTGTAGTCTCTAGAATTATCATTCATCAATAATCTTATCTTTTGTTATATAATTTTAAGACTTTAACTATCATTTAATCACATAAATAATTCAAATGACAGACACTTGGGAATTAATCACTCATTGCTTTATAAAGTATGTTGAACCAAAATGCTTTTGAATATGGATTAATTATGAGAAAAATCACGTTTTTTTTAAGTTCCCCAAGAAAACTGAAAACTGAATAATTTTTTGTTTCAAAATTGAACCAAACAAGCTTCTATCAATTTAAATCCCAAACATTAACAAGTACTTATATAGTGCATTGCTCAACTCAAATGACTTGATAAGAGCAATATCTTTCGTATAAAAATCAATATGGTACCAAATGAGGTTTTAAAACCGAGTTTCATGGAATTTTCTCAATCACACAATCTTGACCTTAGATGATCTCTCTAAATTGTTTGCAGTTTCCTGCTTTAAACTTACGGAAAACTCAGTACTGCAGCTATATCACATAATCATAAAGTAGGAAAGCTCTGATGGTTAACCCTCTTAAAATCTTATTCAAATCAAGCCAAAAATATTTGTCTCTATTCTTTACTGAAATTGGAAAATAAGTATCAGCTTAAAAAAAAACTTTCATCTTCCTTCTAATCAAAGAAGAAACATAAACCCCCAATTTGGTGCGGGTAAATTGTAATTTCAAGGCTATTTTGAAGTAAAAATATCACCATCAAACTAATGCAGTAATAATAATCCTTACCAAATTAAAATTCTGAAAATCATCATGGCACCAGAATAGCGTTTTTTTCTTCCTAAGAAACCCAGTCAATCTTACGCATCAAACAAAATTGCAAAATTCAATATCCTAAAGTACAGAACACAATAATTTTCCACCTGCTCAACCAAACATAAACACATGAACCGAAAAAACAGAGCAACCCAAAATCACATTTCATCCATTCATCAAAATCATAAAAATCACAATTCGTCAAGATAAACAACCCAAAACGCAGGAACACGATATTTGAACATTGTAATAATTATAAAAAAAACGGATTATTTACTACTGCGTCTTCCAAAATTATCCAAAAACAGACAAGCTAATCCACTTTGAACACACCATGCCACATGAGATGTGCAAGTGAAAATTGATCCATAAAGAAACTTACAAATGTAGAAAGGGGGCAAAATAAGAGGAAAAAAAGAACGACGTCGCGTTGATGGTGGAAGAATTGAAGAGGTGGATCAGACGGGGCTGAGAAGCTGGGAAAGTGGGGGCTTGGGGTCAGAGTTCATACCGATGACGATGACCAAAGGGATGAAACCGTAGTGAGTGATGACCTTCGCTTTTCGCATCGCCCATGTCGTCCACTCCTTCAGGCACTCGCTCGCGGATCGATCTTCCGCAGCCTTCGATCCCTTTGAACTCTTCCCCTTCGCCTTCAGAGAAACCCTTGACGCCATTGAAATTCCCCTTTTTTCTTTCTCTCCCTCCAAAACGGTCTATTTGGTCGATACCATAAACCCTAATTATAGCCGCTATGTCGTATACGTCACACGACTTGTCGCTTTACTGTGGCTGTTTTTAAACCAAGCATATCCCTATGATATATACGATACGACAACAGGGGTTGCGTCGTTTAAGCTTTATATATATATATATATATATATATATATAAAAGAAGCTTGCACTTAACACTTTTTTTTTTGAGTGTGAAGGTAACCCTCTCCTACTAATTTTTGGTAAATACGGAGTATATTTTATATTTTAATAAATTAAATATCTTTGCTTTTCTACTTACATTTTATTTCTAGAGTGATAAATTAACAATCTTCAAAAGTATCAGTGTACTTAAAGAGCTCAATATTCATGTATTGTCAATGTAAATACATTTAACATTATCAATCATTAAAAGTTTAAAACATTATTGTTGGTAGAACTTTTAAAATAATTAGGGAGTTGCTTTGCACGGTGTGAGTAAATCAAGGTGAGAGAGAGGAAAAGAAAAAAATAGCTTAATATTGAATTATAGGTTGACCCTTAGGAGAAATTTGACATATTTCATGTAACTATTAACTATAATAGAAATCAATAAAATTATTATAAGTGGTAGATAAACTACTTAGTCTAAATTAAATTATTCTTGCTATTATAAGTTTAGTGATGAGTTGATTTTGATAGTTACTTTTTTCAACTTCAATGTTGTTTAAGCTTTTGAAACACTTAATCTGAAATATAAAATTACATTCCGAAAAAGTCTTTTCAAAATGTAAAGATATATATACATTTCAGAGAAAGACCTTTAAATTTTGACATTCTAAATTAGATGCAGGAAGTAATATGGGAGGGGTAGGAAGTAATTGCCGTTGATTTGGTCGAGTGGGCTGAAATGGAGCCCAATAAAAGAGAACAGTATGATATTTCGGTTGGTTCCCATAAAAAATGGCTGGGACTGGGTTGTTTGGTAAAATGAGAGAGATATTTCTCTTTCTTCCATAAAACCCAAAACCCTACTTCTCCTGTATATTATCCTCACCTCTGCTTCCAACTCACTTCACTTCATTTCATTTCGTTTCCTGAAGCTCTAATTGATTGCGGTACGTTTCTCACATCTCTATCCATTCACTCTTCTCTTTCCCTTCCATTTTTTTCCTTTCACACTTTCTCCACAGACCGCCACAACACTCAACTGTCGTAACCGAATTCAACGATTTCCAGCGTTTTTTGATCGCCATAACAACCAATTACATCTTCTCCGCAAATTCATTTCAGCATCAGTTCTGAACTCTAGTTTCGACTCTCTTCTAATTTTTATTTTGGCGCAGATGAGAAGCACTGAACACTGAGGGTGATGGAAGACTATGATAGTTACATAGCGCAGAGTGGTAGGGGAGAAAATGGATTGACAGTGGCATCGCGTGCTTGTTCGCGCGACGAATTTCGCCCACGTGGCGGAAAAGTACTATCGCGTGTTGCTGCTGTTGCGGCTGCAAGAAACGGTTCTTCGACTTCAAGATATGATATGGCTGTGACGAGTAATGTTAAGAAAAAGCAAAAACGTAAGGGCCTTCAGGAGCTGTTTACAACCGATTACATTGTGAACAGCGTGTTACGGAAGGATGGTCCTCCACTTGGTCAGGAATTTGATTTTCTTCCTTCTGGTGCGTTTCGAATGGTTTATAGTTATTATACTTCGTACTCAACACTTAATCCTCTGTTTCTCTTATTGTATTAGATAGTTGTGGAACCATGGTATTAGATAGGGGCATAAGGTATTCCTTTTTGGTGATGAATGGTGATCGGATTCAGTGGATTTTTTTTTTCTTTAGTTGTTAAAAATACTGTGCATTACAACCCGAGCAGTACAGTATGGAGTATAAAGTCTAGAAATTAAAATTTTAGAATAGATTGCATTTGACCTTCTTAGAGGTTTACGAAACCTATGCAAACAACCCTTCCAGTCTCATTTAAACCTGCCCATTCTATAGTTTTTTGGTTGACAGATACTCATTCTCCCTCTTCTTTCATTTCTATTATTATTCTAAGTATTCCTTTTATTCTCTTTAGTCTTTTACGTCTCACTGTTATAATTTTTATAACTAGCCTTATTTTGTCCATTTCCTCTTTGTTTGATTAGGACCCAAATATTTCATTTCTGCTTGTGAAGAGGACCAAGGGTCCTCCAAAAGGAGGAAGGTAAGTTTTAGTATTTAACAAGAAAGTTTTTTTATGTTTCTTTTTACATTCCTTTGCATTTGTCACAAGTCCTCTTTCCTCAGGTTCCCAACAGTGCAACTCGAAGTCTCGCTGATTGTAATATGAAAGCACCTGTGAAGAAACATGGTATTGGCAAAGGTCTGATGACAGTTTGGAGGGCAACAAATCCTGATATTGGAGACCTTCCATTTGGTTTTGGCGTTTCTGGCCAAGAAGTTCCTCTAATCTCAAATTCTACAGGACCGAAACCAGTCCGTGAGAACAGGTCATGGAAAACAGTAAACAGGAATGTGAGTTATCTAAACCCATAATATTATGCACATTTTGTTTTCTTCCTATTATAATACATGAATGAGCATGCTAGTTTTTGTTTATAATAGTAGATCTTGATTTTTTTCTTTCTGCACAGGGAACGCCAAAAAGTAAAATGCAGAATAAGAGAAATAAATCGCAGGATAAGAGGAAACTTACCATGCAAAGAAGAGTGGTAATTAAAGAAGTTGAATGTGCATTTTTGTGCTTACTGTTGAATGGTTTGGCAAGTTTTTTGAGTTTCTCATATCTGGCAGGGGGACTTGAACCTAAATGTGACTCAGAATCAGTCACCAAAGGAAAAATGTGAACTAGCTTTGGATAGTGCAATATCTGAGGAGGGAGTTGATCGAATTTCAGTGTTATTTGATGATGAAGAGCTAGAGCTGAGGGAGTTACAAGAAGGAACCAATCTGTTTATGTGTTGTGATCATCTTGCTGCCGGTGGAATGGTTGGCTGCTCACTTTGTAAAGGTAATTTTGGAAGGAACAGAAATTGACCAGTATTCTATGTTATATTCAAATGAGTAATGATTTTATGAAGCTGGAATGTTCTGATTAATTCCAGTCATTAATTGCATGTGGCTTTTTACAGATGTGCTAGTGAAGTTTCCGCCAGATATTGTCAAGATGAAGAAACCTATCCATTTGCAACCTTGGGACTCATCTCCAGAAATTGTGAAGAAATTATTTAAGGTGCATATAATCAATCAGTTATGACTTGGAAGATCTGATTATGTTAATGCACATGTATTTTTTAATTGTTATATAGTGGTACTTGTCTTATGTGCAGATGTGTTTATGCACTCATCAACTAAAGTTTCTCTTCTATAACATAAATTTTTACTACTCAAATAGCTTAAAAATTCACCTGTGTTGTCCTTTGTCAGTATTATATGGTGGGAGATCCAAAATCCAGAGTAGTTTCTTGTTGGATTACATACTGGTCAATGCAGAAGAAAGGTTGCCATGCTAGAAAAAATGTAAAATTTAATCAACAGACTTGTAAAAGTAAATGAAAAGATGTAGTAGTTTATATAAAAAAATTTAAATAAAATAATTTTTCAAGAAAATTTACACGGCATTGGTTTGCTTTCTTTGTGATTCTCCTGGTGATGGTTTCTCTCATAGCCCAACCTTCCCATCACCATCTCATTCTCTGCCTCCTTTTGAAAGTTCCATTGCAGCCATGATTAAAAAGGTGAAATCACTGATCACATGAAATCCAACAAGCCATTGTCTGTTAATAATTTGGATGGTTTGAACACACAAGGGAATTTTGGAGAGGTATGTGAGTGTTTCGAGTTAGTTGGAAACTCATTGGAGTTGGGCGCCCTACACCTCTGTTGCATCCTGTCTGTGAAAGATTTGACAGGTGTTTTAGGTGGAATTAAACTGTTTTCAGAGACAGACATCACCAAAACACATAGAACACCTAAAAAAATTACAAGGCTATTGATCATAAAGGAGGAGGGATGAGGGATTCCATTTCTAGGATCACATGGTGTGTTTTGCACCTGCCACTGAAAACTAGCCATGCCTGGAAATTTTTATGCTGGGGAGCATCAAACCCACCATTGGAAGAGGTTTTGCTCGCCTCCTGTTATTGTACTTGCTTCTGCACTGTATGAGACCATGACTAGTTCTCCTCTTTTGAATCCCTCCTACCATTATTGTTTTAACAGTACCTACCTAAGGTTAGAGGTCAACATTCTTCCTTCTCTTTATATTTTGTTTAGGCTTCTGGAATTTAAACATATGATGAATATAATAGGTTATATAATGTGAAAGAGAAGGAAATTCTTCCTAATTCTAGCACTTTGTTATTTGTCGGACAAATCATTACCGGTTTTTGTTTTAACTTGGATGAATTATTACTGATGTTTGGATTTTATTAGTTACCCTGATGGATTTATTTGTTAAGTGACAGAAACAAGTTATTTCTTTGAAAGAACTTTAATTTGACATAGAACTACTTCTATTTTGGCAGGTTTTCCACTTCATTTATACATATGCTATAATTGTTGATATTTGCCCCTTCACCCTTGATGAGTTTGTTCAAGCCTTTCATGATAAGGTAATATGTCATCTTTGACCCATTTTGGAAGCATTTTCAGTTTTCTTGTTTAATTTTAATCTTATCTGAGTCATGTGAAATTGTAAGTTACATGCAAAATGTCTCTCTCTTTACTGCATGTGTTTTCCAGGACTCAATGTTACTTGGCAAGATTCATGTGGCCCTTCTCACACTTCTTGTGTCTGACATTGAAGTGGAGCTTACTAATGGGTTTTCACCTCATTTAAATAAATCGTGTAACTTTCTTGCATTGCTTCACTCGGTGAGTTACTGGGTTTCCTTAGGAGGCTATGGATTATTACATGCTTCTTGTCTTCTATATTTAATACATTATGACCAACAATCTAACATTTATCTATTTTAGCTGAGATACAAATTCATTGCGTGTTTATTTTAATAATGATTTGTCAGGTTGAAAGTCAAGAATATTCCCTGGATTTCTGGAGAAGATCTCTAAATTCTCTTACCTGGATAGAAATACTCCATCAAGTGCTGGTTGCTTCTGGATTTGGTTCAAAACAAGGTTCCTTACGTGGAGAGGTCCTTAACAAGGTATTCCAAAGTCCAAACAAGCCTATTCTATATCTGACTTGATTTGAATATGTTTATATTATTATGTGTATGTATTTGCATAAGATCAAACATTGTAGATGCTTTTGATTAGTGCATATTTTTGTATAAGCTGCCTTATGACATATCATAAATGGTGCACATCTGTTTTCTTGTATGTCGTTTACTTTGGCAGATTTTGAGGTAAAATAATATTTGAATCATATGTCATGTAACCAAAGGCAATACATGCAAGATGTTTACTTAGTCATGGAAAAAGTAGGTTTCAAAAAAGATATTTATTTAGTGCCACTTTTTTTTTTAAAAAAAAAAACTGTTAACAATGAAGGCATGTATCTTTATCTCAAAAATGCAATCATGAATATCTACGTGGCTAGTTATTAGGAATGAGAATAAATAGTCAGCATTTTCTAGTGTGCAAAATTTAATCTTAAATGGTGAGAGATGCTTGAAGGAGGTTTTGTTAATTTTTGTTGTTCAGTTGCTTTCAATATGCTTTTCTTGGATGTCAGTCCAAGTTTTCAGTTAGTGCTTACTTTGGTTTTAAGGTTTAGCCTTATGCTTTTGTTTTATAGGAATTGAATCTTCTTGTAAACTATGGTCTATGCCCTGGCACCTTGAAGAGTGAGTTGTTTAACATCTTGTCAGAGAGAGGAAACATTGGATGCAAAGTAGCTGAACTGGCAAAGTCAATGCAGGTAACTAACTGTTGTTATCTGATTCATTTTATTTGGATTATAATCTTTCTCTATATTACTGGTAAAATTCAACTGTTTTTTTGATACCATATAGATTGCTGAATTAAACCTTGCCAGCACCCCAGAGGAACTCGAGTCTTTAATATGTTCCACGCTTTCAAGTGATATTACTTTATTTGAAAAGATTTCGTCAACTGCATACCGTTTGCGTATGAGCACTGTTATGAAGGATGGTGATGAATCTCATTCAGATACAGAGGACTTTGGTAGTGTTGATGATGAACTTAATGACACTGATACGTGTAGCAGTGGTGACGATTTTGAAAGTGATCCAATAAACTCCAGTATAAGAAAATTGAAGCGTGCAAGCAGTCATAAAAATAATATGCTGAAAGTATACACTGAAATTGATGAGAGCCATCCAGGAGAAGCGTGGCTATTAGGACTGATGGAGAGTGAATATTCGGACTTGAACATTGAAGAAAAATTGAATGCATTGGCGGCTTTAACCGATCTTGTTTCATCTGGATCCAGCATCAGGATGAAGGTAAAATACTAAACTTCTAGGCACCCCCCGCCCCAAATTAAAGTGAAATTTTAAATTGATAAAACTAAAGTTATAGGCCTTGGATTGTCTTCGTTCCTCTCACTTCCCCTTCCAACTCCCAAACATCCCCTAAGATGTTTTATGAAGTTGTCTTATCATATTAAGTTTTGAATTATCTTTTTCGTACAGGATTCGACAAAAGTTGCAGCTGATTGCAATTCTAGCATTCAATTACAAGGGTCTGGAGCTAAAATAAAGAGATCAGCAGTAAAGAAACCTGGGCCACTTTGGAACCAGAAATTACACTTGAATTCTGATCCCTGTACAGTCGATTCCTCATCGTTAATCTCAAGACTCCATAGTCGTGAAGCTTCCTTTGAAAAGGGAAAAGGGTCATCTATTTCGCACCCTATTCAATCAGTGTTTTTGGGATCTGATCGTCGGTACAATAGATACTGGCTTTTCTTGGGTCCTTGTAATGTAGATGATCCAGGCCACAGGAGGATATACTTTGAATCTTCTGAAGATGGTCACTGGGAGGTTATTGATACTGAGGAGGTGAATTTCTTTGGTTTTCTTATTTGTCTAAGCGAAGATGTTTTGGTTACATATATTGGAAACATGGAAGAGTAAACAACCAAAAATGCATATGTTTATTTGTCTAGTGTGTCTATTGTATGCATTACTATTTTAGTGTTATAATTTTTTTGCATATGGTTAACCTGTATGTATGCAGGCCTTGTGTGCCTTATTGTCGGTTCTGGATGATAGAGGAAATCGGGAGGCTCTTCTTATTGAATCTTTGGAAAGGAGACAAGCATCACTTTGCAGATCTATGTCCAGGATTAATGTTAATAGTACTGGAAAGGGTTCTATGTCACATTCTGATCAATCTGAACTGGATATGGTCACTGATGACAGTTATTCTCCTGCATCTGATGTAGACAACCTGAACCTGACTGAGACTGCTAAAGACTCTCTGCCATCTGCTGGGGCTGTGGTAATTAAAGCTGGAAAGAAAGGAGAGGAACAAATTAAAAAATGGATCCGTGTTCAAGAATATGATACTTGGATTTGGAATTCCTTTTATTCAGATCTCAATGTTGTAAAATATGGTAAAAGGTCTTATCTGGACTCTCTTGCCAGATGTAAGAGTTGTCATGATCTATACTGGAGAGATGAGAGACACTGTAAAATTTGCCATATGACATTTGAGCTAGATTTTGATCTAGAAGAAAGATATGCAATCCACATAGCCACATGCAGGGAGAAAGAAGACAGCAATACATTTCCTAATCATAAAGTGCTACCATCACAGATTCAATCACTGAAAGCTGCAGTTTATGCTATTGAGGTGAGTTGTTATCCATATGCTTCAGTTTTCATCATTCATTGCATACTGGCATTGATTTCTTATTTTGTTAAATTGGACCTTTTAGGGCACAAATGCAATGCAAATATGCAATGCTGGGGGTTTGTGCGGGAAAATTGATACTTCATTTTTTGTGCCACTTGGTTTTGTTTGAACAGGGATGCTCTGTTCTAGAAAATATTTTACTTATGTTACTTCTAATCCAAGATAAGCGTGATATTAATTGATACTTAAATGTGATACCCTATTTCTTTATTTGCTCCAACTTTCTGATATTTTATATTGAAAACTTCGCATGGTTTACATGTATATTTTTCAAGCATGTGGACATTTTGAAGATTAATGATCTTTTCCCATTACTTTCACCACTGTTTGTGCAGTCTGTTATGCCTGAAGATGCCCTGGTTGGTGCTTGGAGGAAGTCTGCTCATAAACTGTGGGTGAAACGGCTCAGACGCACCTCAACTTTAGTGGAGCTTTTGCAGGTTTTTGTTTTAACTTTCTGTTTGATAGAATTTCCTGGAGCGTCTAAAATTCTATTGGTCTTAATTAACTTAATCTATTTTCTTATGAATTTGAAATTTTATAGGTTCTTGCTGATTTTGTTGGTGCCATCAATAAGGACTGGTTGTTTCAATGCAAATTTCCGCATGGGCTGGTTGAAGAAATCATTGCATCTTTTGCATCTATGCCCCATACATCATCTGCCCTTGCTCTGTGGTTAGTGAAGCTAGATGCCATAATTGCTCCCTACCTGGACAGAGTCCATCTTCAGAAGAAACAGGGAACCAGTAAGAGTTAAAGAATTTCTATATTATAAGAAATAACAAATCACATGGCACGAGATACTCATTTAGGCTGTTATACTTTGTTTTGGTTACAGTTTCACTTAGTTTAGATTTTTGGACATCTGCTTGAAAATTAAGGATATATATGCCTAACGCGCTTCTGATTGTTGCTTTATCCCTCTCTGCCCACTATCCTGATATTTTGAAGATGATAAACTATAGCAGGATGAAACCTCCTTTAAAATTGTCAACTTCCAAGTGTGTACCCTTTCAGTGTGTATTTTTTACTTGGAAAAATTACTGACATGTCAATATTCCAAGTTGCCAAATTGTTCTTGGTTGTTTGGAAGCTCAAAAATATGAAGTTAGGTGATAATTGTGGTGCTTTCATGTTCAAAATTTTATATAGTGATTCGTACTGTTGTGGTGTCATTAGAGATCTTATCAGAGAAAAGAAAACTTAAAAATGCTGGTGGAATGTAATTTATTTTATATTGTGTTTTCTCCCCCTTTTATTTTATTTGGGGTTGTCACAGATGTTTTCAACGAACTGGTCTTAAGATATGTACATGGTTCTCTATTTCAGGTCAGCATGGTCCTTGGCGATAGTTGTACTTACGTTTGTTGAAGTGTATGCGTATATTGGAACTGAAATGAAAGAACTACCTATGAAGGAACTACCTGTTCCGCTCCTTGACGCCCCGATTCATGTGCTGGCTTCACTTGGTTCTGAATTTTTAGAACGACTACAATTTGGCCGAAGCTTTTTATTTATTTATTTATTTATCCTCCCCTCCCCGATTTATACAGGCAATCTTGTTGGTCAGATGTATATAGGTTTACATTTTTTCCATATATAAAAAAAAAACTAGGTAGCTCGAGTTTTTTGGTGCGTAATCCCACTTGGTTTCTACAAGGTCACCCATTTTTCTTGCTTCATGATGTTTGTAGTCTTCTCGTTCGAGAAATCAATTTTGTCCTTGTATCCTACAGAATAATGTACTGACTGAAAATAATTTATATTATGAGAGGATTACAGAGTTTAAGGAACAATCCTATTTTTTTTATCTATTAAACTTCAATTAAATAAGGCAAGTGACTAGTGCCCTTAGTGAACAGGTTAAGGAACCAAAAAGGAAAAAAAAATTGAAATGTATAAAATTGTGTTGTCTATTTTTTTTTTGTGTTTTTCTATAATTTACACAATAAGTGTTTTCTCATTTTTTTTTAACCATTGCCTTGCCCTTATGGCACTAGTTAGCAAAACCAAATAAAAAAATGTAAAACTTTTATATTGCCCAATTTATAATATATGATGCAATAATTTTAAAAAGAAAGAGTTGTAGAGGGAGAATTCTTTATAATATAAAGATCATTATTTAATAGGATATTTGCACCGTGCAAGTGTGCAAAAATCAGAACTCAAAGCAATAATTCACAACTCAAAAAGGGCATGCTGATGAAGCTTGTCTATCATTATTCATAAATATTTTGAAATCACGTGTATAGATGAATATTCTAAAAGCAATAATTTAAAGTTTTTTAATATGCCCATGAAAAGGCTAGGCCAACTGCCAATACCAAAACAAAAATGTGGCTAATATTAATGTAGTTTGACAGCTATTTCAATCCTTACTGCATTTACAGCAAACGAGGCATGTGTGCCCCAAGTTGATATTTAACAATGAAAAGGCCCTTACATTAAAAACAAAAAAAAAAAAGGAAAAATTCAATAGTTTCGATATTTCTCTATCAAAGCCTACGGAAATAATACCCAGAAGACTATACGTCCCAAGTCAAGAAACATCAACATCTCTGTCAGCATGAGCTTTAGACAGTCTGCTTCCTCGTTTTCAAAATGGAACAAAGAAAGGGAAAAGATGAAAGGAGCCATCAGCATATTAGTGCAACTGCCTCACTACATAGGTGCAACACAAACAGACTGGAAATTTAAGAAAGTTTTATTTTATCAAAAGTATGCGATATTAATTGAAATATACTATTATAACATCCCATTCTTAAAAAGATAATCAGAAAAAGAAACTCTATTTTAATATACAAGTCTTGCAGAGGAATATATGATTAAAATTACAATCCAGATTTAGACTAGCAACATGACAACTTTTCTTTAACAAATGACTCGGCCAAACTCGATACTAAACTGCTTGATAAGATCAACCAATGTTTGAAGGGCCAAAAACAACTACTAAGTTTCATCATTTAGCTTAGTCAAATAAATTTACCAATACCACTACCAGTAATCATTAAACACTGAGCAATCTATAGTAAGTCCATAGTACGAAACTAAATTAAAAAAACTTTTGAAATTTTTTATGATCAAACTAATTAAATGAAATGCTCAGAATTTGGAACAGGCCTTTCAATATGAATTTATAAAGCATTAGGCAAATAAAAGAATATTTGGTTGCTAAATGCTTCCCTATTCTTAACACTGCAGGAAAAATGCTAAAACATTAGATAGATGGATACAAGAACGACTTCACTAATTGTAATCAACACCACATCTACATCCTTACGGTCAGCATCTGCTATTCTAGCCATAGAAAATTACAAAATTTTGTTGCCTAGAAACATGCTTTGTTCTAACTTCTAAGGCAGGTTGAATAATCAAAATGAAATTATATCCAGTTCACACAAAGATATTATTCAACTACATCCAGCAGTGAAACAATCAAATTTCCCAAACTCATCCTTGCGGAAGAAAGTTCCATTAGATGCAACTACTGAATGCCAGCCCATGCAATACTGCCATCTGCGTATGGAGCAAGAACCAAAATCAAACCAGAACAAATAAAAATTTCAAATTAACATGAAAATAAAACCAATTAATAAAGTATATCACTACTACCATTAAGAATTTTTTGTTCATTTCCCCAAGTTTATATACTGTCAATTCCCAACTATGCTCTTGAGATAGATACTAATGCAAATATTAACAACATCAAAGTTAATTTAAACTGAAACAAGGACAGGAAATTCACAAATAGATACCGATACTAGCTGTATTATGTTAAAGCAGAGACTGTTTCATATCCATCAGCCTCAATAGCTTCTACCATCGATATGTCGCCTGACCTTGCAATTTTCCCTTTGTCCTGATTTTTTTAAGAAGAAAAAGAGAAGTCCTTTCATGTTATTTCACACCATAGACGTAATACATATACAAATTCAGTTTCCCATACACTGTCTAGAGCTGCTTTCTAAGAAAGAAAAAACAATATTCTATCAGAAGGCTTATAAATGTCTTTACACGTACATAAATGAGATGACATCAACAAAGACTTTTACACTAGAGCCAAGCTTGAATAAACATCTTCACAGATCACAAGTCCTTAATACTTATAGGAGAAGAAATTGTGAGGTAAAATGAGTTAAACTTCTCTGGTAAATTAAAATCAAGATATGCCTTTTAGCTTTTGGAAAAGTTAGAAGAGAGAGCATGTTTGTGTCAACTACTTTAGGAAATCTACCTCGTCAAGCTCATCCTTCACTTGAATTGATAACTATGAAAGTATCCCAATAAAAGGGGAGAAAGAATGTGATAGGACCAGCACCTTAATTCCAATAATCAAAAGTGAAAACCCCATGTATCATACATATTCCAAATTCAAAACTTGCAATGATATTGAAGATCAATAGTAAGTTAAAAGTTACCATAACATGGACATGTGTAGGATTCAAAAGATCAAGAATCCGCCTATAATGAGTTATCATCAACAAGGACTTTTCTGGGGTGAGAATCCTATTAACTGCATTGGCAACATCCCTGAGCGCATCAACATCCAAACCAGAATCAATTTCATCCAAAATAGCCAAGTCTGCCCCCAAAACCGCAAGCTGCAAGATTTCATTGCGCTTGCGTTCACCGCCACTGAACCCTTGGTTCACATTCCTATTGAGAAAGTCAGCCTTCATGTTAACAAGCTGAAGCTTCTCCATCAGGTAAGGTAAAAACTGCACCGAAAACCAATCCCAATCATAACATGCAATGATGAGGAGATATATGGTTGGCCCAGTCATGGGTTCGAATCCCCCAATGACATTTTTAACAAAATTAACAAACTAACATTTAACAATAAAAAAAAAATATGCAATGACGAAAAATGACCTCATACTAAAGTCCTATTTGGATAAACTTCTTGACAAACACTTAAATGACTTGAATTTATCCAATCAACATATATAATACCTCGATTGGTCCAACCTCTTCTCGACCAAGTTTTTTCATTCGAGCATTGTAGGCCATGGCGAGAAATAGATCATTGGAAACACCGGGGATTTCAACAGGGGATTGAAAACTCATGAAGAGACCCGCAAGAGACCTTTCTTCAGGTTCCATCTCAAGCAAATTCTCACCTTTGAAAACAACACTGCCTCCGGTTACTTCATAATCTGGGTGCCCCACAAGAACCTGCATGCAGTTCAATTACTTAAAAATCCTTTCTTTTTTCTTTTCAATTGAATGAGAGAGGGTAGGGTAAGTGAGTAAGTGAGTCAGTGACCTTGGCAAAAGTGCTTTTGCCGGAACCGTTTTTTCCCATGATGGCGTGGACCTCTCCTTGGTTGACGGTGAGGTTGACGCCGTGGAGAATGTCGACGTTGGATTCGACAATCTTGGCCCTCAAGTCATTAACTTGGAGGAGGGGAGTGGCGGCGCTGGCCACGCAGACGCGGTGGTTGACGCGGCGGAGGGTGGGTTTTGGGGATCGTCGGAGAGGGTTAACGGTGGGAGAACAGTGGATTAGTAGGGATAACGCCATCGCTGCACTGATACGTAGAGAATCCCTTTTCTTTTGCTCTGATTCTTTTCAATGTTTTGTCTGAGTCTTTCAACCCATCCAAATTAAATTTAAGGTTTAGATACACTTTTTTCATGTAATTTAAGGTTATATTTTTCGTTTTTGAAAAAAAAAAAGATTGTTCTAATCCGACATTATGTTTTTTTTTCCTGGCTTGATATAACACTTATTTTAATGTTCAAAAGTATTTTGAAAAATGAAACAATTATATTCTATGATTAAAATGAAAGAAGATTATAATAATAAAAATAAAAAAACACTAAATTAAAAAAAAATTAAGCCTGAATTTAATTAAATTGGTATGAATTTACTTATTAATTTTTAGTAACCATGTTAGTTGGGTTAAATTGAGTTGAGTGATTTAAAAAAAATACTCATTTCCTAAAATAATAATTTTTATTTTCTGATTTTACATACCGGCAATTTTTTAATTTTATTTAATTAGATATAAATTTCTCTTCACTTGTGCCCACACAAGAATTTCTCATTAAAAGATGTTGAAAATAATTAATTGAAAGAGATGATAAATTATAAAATGCTAGGATCTTTGAATTTTTAAGATAAAATATACATATTGAAAATTGAATCATGGCATTTAGTTACATATTATTAAACCATATAATTAATATTAAATTTAAAAGCCTAAAATGATATACTATATGCATGCTAAAAAGAGTGGAGATCACCACTTTATACAAGGAGAATATTCAAATTTGTGTGAATATGAGAAAGAATGAAAACCTAATGAAGCGGATAAACTTGATGTAATTTTTATTTTTTGTCAACGACTTAGTTTAATTTAATTTATTCAATTTGTAAAAAAAAATGAATAGAAAATGATAATTTAAGGATTTTATGGGAAAAACAAGAAATCAAAGTTGCTTAATTTTAAAACAAAATGGCTTATTTAGTTTAAAACTTAAAAAAAAAAACAAACTAAAAATGTAATCAACTTTATTTTAAAATGTAGACGGTAAAATTGCAATTGTTGATAATAAAAAAAATCAAATATTCAAGAACAATGTCAATGACACGCATAATAAATTATAAATATTTCGAATTCATTAATTGCATTAATTACGAACTTTGTTTTTTAAAATACATTTTTTAATACCAAGTATTTATGAAATTTATTAATAATTAATTTCTATCATGATCAGTGGAAACTTTTATTCTAATCATATTTTTTATCTACAAACCTTAATTTAAAATTTTGTTTAAGAAATTTGGGCATAATTTCATTTGGAGCAACTGTAATGTTAGTCTTTTAAAGTATATTTGGAGCATAACTTGAGTTGAATTCTTAGATAATTTTTTTTTTCAAATTCAATTTTTCATAAATTAATCAGCAGCGTGATCAACTTGAGCCGCTCAATAAAATTTTAAAATATAAAAAAAAAACAAAAAAAAACAAGCAAGCCCATGAAACAAGAAACATCAAACATCTTATATAATATAACATCGGTATTATATCATTTTATAATATTAAATATTAATCATGTAATTCACGTGAGTGACAAGTCGCTACACACAAAATTTTATAATACTATATATCATTTTCATTATTTTAAATGCTTCTATTTTTTTTTTCTTCAAACGAACTATTTTAAATAAATGAGTCCCACTTGTACTAGCGGGAGAACGACTCCCAATGAAGATGTCCTAATTAAAGGCCATTATCTAGATCTCACCTCATCTTATTAATTTTATACTATTAAAAAAATCGCGTAAAATAGATAGATATTAGGATAATAATGCATGTACATCATAAATTTTATATCTTTATACTTGTTTAGTAAGGAAAAAATATGTAAAAATGTTTATATTTAAATTTATCTATTTTATTCAAAGAGAATGTAATGTAAAAGGAATTTAATTGGAATTTATTGATAATATAAAAGAATTCTATATTGTTGTTCAGTTACAAGATACTGTATATTTAAAAGGATTAAATTTTATAATAATTATGTTAAAAGTTAAATGTAGAATGATTTTTAATTTGTTAATCATGTAAAAATATATACTCTATAATAATATTATCAAAATTAAATTCATATAAAAATATGTAAGAAACAGTATGTATGGATATAATTATGACGAATATTTATAAATATTATATGATTTTGATGGGTTATGATTCTTCTGAATAAATTGGCTTGTATGCTGAGATGCCAGTCACCATGAGAGATGAGTGACTCAAAATGGAATATATATTATGCGGAATCCGATCAGTGCTGTGTTGTGCATGCTATTCATGATGTCAGATATGTTCTGTAACCCCTCAGTTCAGAGGATGATATCAAATCTATGTACCAAAAGCATCATTAGGTGTATTAACATTATTAATATGCTTTAAAAAATTAAGTGTACTGCCAAATACAATTAAGACGTGAAGGTGAAATATTTTATAGGTTTCTCATAAAAAGTTTGTTGGTCATATGGATAATAATTTTATTATTATTTTTTCAATGTTTTATTGATTTTTATAGTTAATTTTAGCTATAAAATCGATTGGAAAAAAGTTCACCAAAAACAAAATATAATGCTGTAATTGGCGGTGGGCCCATATGAGGAAAAATTACTCAAGTATAAAGGTGAAATCCTGAATCCCATGGATTCGCAAACTTGATATCTCAAATTTGGGTGATTTTTTTGTTTCTAATTTTAAAATTATTAAAAATTAAATCTAATATCAATTTTTAAGTGTTGAATTTTAGTTATGGTTTAAATTTCAGTTTTGAAATTTTAAAAGATCTTATATGGTCTGACAGAAAATAAAAATAACAAACATATTTATCCCAAAAATAAAAAAATAAATATGACAACAATTTTTATTAAGAACAAGATTGTACAAGTCACATTGAAGCGAGTCAAAAGATCCTGAACTGGCAACACCACCGGACACCGGTAGTCTCCGCACACCGCTGAGTCATTCACGACTTCCAGAGAGAGGGTCACGTGGAGAGAGAGAGAGATGTCTAAGAATTTTTTGTTTTAGGTAAAACTGTTTTAAAAATCAATAAAAAAAAACCAATTTTACCCAACACGTTTTGATTTTAAAATAACATTTCAAAATTATAAATCACACACTCATAACCACCCCAACAAGGGAGACCTTTGAATATACTGTTAAATTACTTATGTTGTTTGTTTGTAATCCATTAGTTAAAAGAACTTAAAATTTCTCAAATATTTTACCCCTTTGATTTTCCAAGAGACCTGAATATAAATATCTAAATTCTCTTGCATACCCATCTAAATATATTTGAGAAAGAGGATTTTGCTCTTGAAACGTGACTCTGGGAATGGATAGTCTACTAACCTGATTCCTCATTCTTAAACCAAACTAATTTGTTTTTATCATATCTGGATTGGTTTTGACAGACATCAGAGTAATTAATTTTTTTCTCTGAATTGAAATAAATTGACTTATAAACATCCTCATTAACAAGCACTTGAAAATTCTTAGTCAAGAACATTGAATATACTTTGAATAATTTTTTTATACTTTTAATGCAATTAAAGTTTTTAAATATTTTTTATTTTGATTTTTTAAATATTGATTAACATTTGTTTGAAATAAAAAAACTCTTTAATGATATTTTTCAAATACATACCTTTGATAAAAAAAAAATTCCTTACAAAGTTTGCTTAACTGAGGTGATTCAATTTATTTTGAGTTTAATTTTTATGTATTATCGATGGAATTTTTTTATATCATCAAATAATAAAAAATATTATTTATATGACATTTAAAATAATTAATAAAAAAATTTAAAAATTAATATAAATAACATCTTATAAATAAATAACATGTAAATTTTTTTATTAAAAAATTTACAATAACTCATATTTTACTCATCCAAATGAATCAGACTCTTTAGTAGAATATTTTTTACATTATCATTATACTATATATCATTTACTCCTACTCATATTAGCACATTTGTGATGCACTTAAATCTTTTATTCTAGACAATACATTTTTTTCACATAAAGAGATAATTTTAAGTTTAAAGCATTACAACAAAGTAATTTTTATTTTTTATTTTTTAACGGGTGTAATCAGCAGAGACAGTATTGTTTGAGACATTAAATTTAAATACTTCTCTTAATAAAAGTTTGAATCTTAATTCGTGATAAGATACAATATTGTTTGAGGTATTAAATTTAAGCACTTCTCTTAAGTGATACTAAGAGACTAGTCTCCTATTTAAAATTACACGACTCCAAATCTAATGTTGTTAGATAAAGTGAGATACGTATAAATCAGCAGTTGAATGCACTAATTTAATTCATTAAGATCGTAAAGAAAGTTTTTCACAGCAAGTAAAGTGCAAGCACGGAACGAACACGCAATTGGTATTTCCCCATAAATATACACTCTGACGCAACGAGTTATTGCACCGCCACATATTAAGAGGGAGGGTCCATTCGTCGTGGGACGAATACTCAAATCATACAGTACTACTTCTGTGCTGATATTTCCATTTGTAATTTCTAATTAATTACTTTTTTCATTGATAATTTAATTCTATTCTTTTTCTATAACCATAGTTATATTCCGCCTTTTATAATTGTTGACTAGTAAGAAAGATTATGATATTTTATTTTTCTTGTGTTTCAAAAGAGCGACGCGACGCCTATTTTGTTTCAGACAAAGTTTTGTTGCAAAGCAAAAACTACTACGAGGAGCTTTCCTCCATACGAATCAAAGGAGGAGAGAGAGAGAGAGAGAGAGAGGAGACACAGACACAAAGGAAACGGAAAAAGCAACACACAAAAAAAAAGAGGTTCAGATTCGATCTCTTGTTTTGTTCTTCCATTCATATCTGTTTTATTTTATTTTATTTTTCTTTCTTTCGGCAATTGCATCTCATCAAGCTCGTTTTTTTCTTCTTACCATCTTCATTTCCGCACTTGTTTACTCCTCAATTCTCTTTTTTTTCTTCGGGATCTCAGGTGGGTTTCCGTTATTTCTCAATTTGGACGCATATTTTTTGTTTTATCTCTTGAATCTGCAAGCTATATTGAAGATTCGTTCTAACTCTTAATTTCATTGCAGCAAAGCTGCGTTTTTTTTTATATTATTAGCTAGATCAGAAACATGTGAATGCCTCAATTGTTAATTTTCTTGTTTTCCTTCTGGATTTTGCATGCAAATAGTTGTTTAATTTGGTTGTGGTGGCTATTCAACTTTTTTTCTCTGCATTTGTAAAGCATTTTTTCTTCTTTGAGATGTTTGTGGGAATTGAGCTTGGGAATAATGGAATATGTTCGGTTGAATTGTGGTGAGAATGAAATGCATTTGATTCTCTTTTGCTATGATGGTTGGTTGCAGGTCTGTGCCTCCTCTTATATGTAATAGCTAGTTTCCGAGACAAGAAAAAAAATAAAAGTAAAAAGAGAACATGGATTATGAAAACAACAGTTGGATTTGGGAGGGGGTAAACTACTACCCGTGTGTGTTTGGCGGTCTAATGGTTACAGCAGCCTTGCTGGGCTTGTCAACCAGCTACTTTGGTGGGATTGGGGTTCCTTATTTATCGCTGCCATGTTCCTGGTCTAATTTGGGGATTTTCCACCAGAAAAAATCTGGGAAGAGGCGCATTCGGGTGTACATGGATGGCTGTTTTGATCTGATGCATTATGGCCATGCCAATGCACTCAGGCAAGCAAAGGCTCTAGGAGATGAATTGGTTGTGGGTCTAGTGAGTGATGAGGAAATCGTGGCAAATAAAGGACCACCTGTTTTGTCCATGGAGGAGAGGTATAGATATTTGATGTTGTATAGCCTTTTTGATTCTAAAAGTGATGTATATTTGCCTCTTCTCTTGTATTGGTGATTCTGAAAACTGAATTATGGAAGTGAAGTTTTTATTTGAAAATGTATTTATCTTTCAGGCTGGCCCTTGTCAGTGGATTGAAGTGGGTGGATGAGGTCATAACTGATGCTCCTTATGCAATTACCGAGCAATTCTTGAATCGTCTCTTTCATGAATATAAAATTGATTATGTCATACATGGTGATGATCCTTGCTTGCTTCCAGACGGAACTGATGCATATGCTGCAGCAAAGAAAGCTGGTCGTTACAAGCAAATTAAACGTACTGAAGGAGTTTCCAGTACAGACATCGTAGGTACTAAGCTTCCATGTTGATAATTGATACCTTGGTACTCCCCAATGATTTTCATAAATCATTGTTAAGCTAATCATATGTATTTGATCTAACTATGCTTCAATACAGGAAGAATACTGTCTTCTTTAAGAGATCAAAAAAATTGTGAAGATCATAATGGCACCGAGGTAAAACCTCAAGAAGAAAACCAGTCAAAGGCTTCCCACATAGCCCAATTCCTTCCAACTTCTCGACGTATTGTCCAGTTTTCAAATGGCAAGGTATTTTGGTTGCTTGTGTCATGTCTATTCTTTCAAAGAAATGGTGTATATTTGGTTCATAATTCTAGAAACCAACTTATTCTCTGGTGAATATTTATTTTTATATATTGTTGCTGTTTCTTTAAAAGCTATGCTAAACCATGTCAAGATTTACATGGCTTTGCTTAATACAACAAACAATGGTTCAAAATTTATGGGACAATTAGTGTGTTCAAGTTGAAAATAGTTAGAGGCAATTTGTCTTCTTCATTACAGTTTGCAGAACTTTTTCATGCAATGATCCATTGTCACTCCATCTTATTTTAGGGTCCTGGACCAAATGCACGTATTGTATACATTGATGGGGCATTTGATCTCTTCCATGCCGGCCATGTTGAGGTACACTGTTAAGCTTTGTATTGGGTGTAATTTATTGCCTACACAGTTGAATGCTAAAGTTCACGATCAAACAGGCAGGCACCATTTTACTTATTTGTTATGCTATAATTGTGTTTTATTTATTTTTCCATGTTCTTTCAGATACTTAAGAGGGCTAGGGAGCTTGGTGACTTTCTTCTAGTTGGTATCCACTCAGATGAGACAGTGAGGTATGTGATTTATGATTGTGCAAAATTGATTTTATGGGTATTATCCAGGTGATGGTGTTAACCACAGATAGGAAACTACCAACTTTTCTGCAGTGAGCATAGAGGAAATCACTATCCAATTATGCATCTGCATGAGCGTAGCCTTAGTGTGTTAGCTTGCCGTTATGTTGATGAAGTTATTATTGGTTCACCTTGGGAAATTACAAATGACATGGTAAGTCTCTGATTCTACATTTTTTGGATTTCATTGAAGTAGTTTCACCACTTTATTTGAAATTGTTCTCGGTGCATTGAAACTTCATCTCCACCTTTTCTCATTTATATTTGTTGAACACATACATTGCAAATACAACATTTTAGTATAATTTGAATTGATTGGATATTTTCATTGCTTCATCTGAAGTGTTCTTGATCATTATTTTTTTTTTTTAACTCGTTCCTTGCTTCATCTGAAGTGTTCTTGATCATAATTTGAATCCATTGGATATTTTCATTCTGATGAAGTTTATTTTTTGGAATCAAACAGATCACCACTTTCAATATCTCAGTAGTTGTGCATGGTACTGTTGCTGAGAAGACATTAAATGTAAGTGTGCTGTACTTTTACTGTTCACTTGGGATACAATATAATTTTCCTTTTTTTTTTGGGCATATTACTGAACAAGTTGTAATATGCAGTGTGAATTAGATCCATATGAGGTCCCTAAGAGCATGGGAATATTCCACTTGCTCGAAAGCCCAAAAGATATTACTACTGCCACAGTAGCCCAAAGGATAATGGCTAATCATGAAGCTTATGTGGTAATTTCTTTAACACAACTTTTTTTTTCCCGTTTTTGCTTTCTCAATATTTGAGCAACCTTCAAATTTTGTCGATATGGTTAATCGGTTATTCTAATATATAAGGCCAATATCAAATTTGTCAAAGGTGTTGTTAATTTTATAATCCTTTGCAAGTTGCATAGTTTCCCTCTCAAGTCAAAGATTCATTAAACATCTATTTCTGAAAGTGTACTCCACTTGCTGGAATCTGATGTGTTCAACCCAAGGGTTATTCACATACTGCTGAAGCATTTGAAAGGGTTATATATGTTCTTTGCATTCACCCTTTTGGATCTTTTTTCCTTTTATCTTTTTCAGTCAAACTGTAATCGATTTTTTCAGATGTAAACATGGCATAATTATCTGCTTCCTTTTATTGTCTGATGCAGAAACGCAATGCTAAGAAAACTAGGAGTGAGCAGAGATACTACGAAGAGAAAAAATACGTCTCTGGAGACTAGAGTGTATATAATGATCTTTTACATTAGTTTGGTACTGCTCTTCAAGTTTGACCCTGTCACAGAGATGCTACCTATAGTATGAATCTAGACACGCTTTGTGAAGGACATGTGGTGCAGGGTATGTATAACATAGGAGTGGTCATAACTCAGGAATACCGATGTACTTTAATGTCCTGATGTTTTACTTTTGTCATCTGAAAGGCAACCATGTGGTTTGCTCACCAGTTTTATGCCATTTGGTTTTTGCTATGGTTTTGGTGTTTTTAGTGTACTCCAGTTCCAGTTAGAGATTCCTTACTCTGATAGTATATATATTGTGACTATCAGAAGTTATACGCATCAGAATGGCTTTGCCTTTATTTATTTGATATTCTACTCAGCAGAATTATTTTATTTGGAGTGTGAAAAACCTGACCCATTGTTTATTATAGATAAACCAATAAAAGAAAATGAAAGCAGCTTTTTTCTGTTGCAATCTGCACCGTTCTTACGGGGGTTCAAGTATGGTTTATTTAGCCAAGTGTACTAAGACCGGTTGATATTACGTAATATGTGGTTTTGGGTTGTACAATAATTAAGAGAACTAATAATTTTTTCCTAAAAGTAAGAAAAAAAATTTGACTGAATATTTTCTTAATGTTAAATGACAATTGACAACAAAATTTGCTAAAATGAAATTTATTTTAAATGATAGTGATGATGATCAATGGTGGTACTGGTGTAACCTAATATGCATCTATTCTGAAGCCTTTTTTGTTTTTGACGTGAAAATCATAGGTTAGCATGCATACAAATGGTACAAACAAACACATACACGGTGATAATAACAATAACAATGACAGTTGGTAATGATAATAGCAATTACAATATTGGTAATATGACAATTAATCATAGTGGTAGCGTCGTAGCGAGAAATTAATATTATTGGCAAAAATGACAACATAAAATGGCAAAATGAGGAAGAACAGAATTTAATTCCTTATTTAAAGTTTACCCTATTATAAAATTTTACCACAATAGTAAATTATAAAAATGAAACTCTAGTAAAACACTAAATGCAATCAGATATAAATTTTATCCAGACAAGAAAAGTAATTGCACAATCTAACAAATAAGTCAAAAACTAATTTTAACTATATTATAATGTCATAAAATTAAATCTTAAACAGTTAAATTTATAGTAGTTTCAATTCTATAAAAACTCCAAAACTCAATGCCGATTTCAAATCTCAATGGGCAATCCTAGTTACCGAAGTTAAAAATCAAATTAATAAATCTAAATACTCCTATGTTTTTTCTTCCAAGAACCAGAATAACTGATTTTTTTCTCCAAAGCCTAAAATATCTCTTAATAATTTCACAGTCTAATAATGTGTGCCATCGTAATTTCTATCATTGATCTAGTGGTTTTTACAGTTTATTAGCACACTAAAAACAAAACAGAGCTCCACTTGACCGTTACCAATTACTATAGAGTATTAAATTGGCTTTTCTTATCCAGATCATTCCTTTGCAGTTTGCAGCAACGCGAATTTCGAAAGTTGAAGCTCAATTCAAAGAAGGCAACAAAAAAAGCATTATGCACATTAATTCTTTTCGTTGTTCCACTTGGATGGCCTCTTCCAAAGAGAGATTCCCATTCCGCAAAAGCAAACTAAACAAGTTTGTTCTAGTACTCTAGTCTAATACCCCCTTGTCCTAAATAAGAGAAAAGCTCGCTTAACAGTAAAGAAAATAGTGGTATACTAAACACTATATCAAAAAAAAAAAAAAGCCCAACAAATTTCAGCGGGTCCATGTGATGGGGGTTGAGGTGTTGTGAGGAAGCTGTGGTAACAAGCAGTGTTGCTGGAACCCCTCTGTTATTCCACCGTGTGTCGTTGGATAGTGAATGCTTGATGTTGAAATTTTAGCGTCAATGTCAGTGTCATGTTCTTGTTCAATATCCATCATCATGGATCCCGTTTCATCAGCTTCCATCAACTCCGCATTTGTGTTGTCAGAATCATCAACAGGGGAGAACTGGTAGTGGTAAGAAGGTGAAGGTACCCAAGGCACAAGAGCCAATTCATCATTTTCCTTTTCACGTGATTCTAACTCTGTCACGCGCTCACATTCTTTGGACCACAGATATTGATCTGCAATTACAATCAAGCTATTTCAATTAAGAACGCTAATACTAATACATAAGATGACACAAGTAAATTACATAAAAATGCATTTTATACACTCAATTTTCGGTCAAAAATTAGTCCAAATCACTGTATTTTAAACGATAATATCGTATCGCCTTCTTAGAGAATTAGGTCACAGTCTTCCGCAGCATTTAGTCCTAGCTTCAAATTAAATTAGGTTTCTCGCTAAATCAAATAATTGTAGTCCTTGTATTTTTCATAATTAGTGAATTTCATCCCTCACTCTAGGTTAGTGATCGTAAGTACAATAGGAATTAAGATAAATTTTAACTGAAAAATGAGGAAAGTAAAACACATTATATGGAAGAAAAGACGTACTGTTCCTAATTCCATTCATAAGGTCAGGATCGAGAGTGAGAGAGAAAGAGGAATGGGAATGAACGAGAGGCTTGAAGAGCACGAGAGCTCTCTCCTCGTTAGGTAACAGTAATGGTTTGTCCTCTTCCACAATTGGCGGCAACTCAGCGTCCTGAAACGGCGGAATCGATTAGTAAATGTTAAACAAACAAGTTTGATCGGTAGTAGATAGCGAAGAACAGAGAGAGGAAGTACTAACGAGACGGCGAATCTTGGTGGCTGGCGAAGCGAGAGGGACATCGTCGTTGAGTTCATCGACGCCTCCTTTCCTCTTCAACAACCTCTGCAGCGCCATGGAGATGAGAATCGAATTAGCAACGAAGACGATGGTGGAAGGTGGTGTGTGTTGAAGAGTGAGTATTTATTGAGTGGGGTCTAGATTTTTCTAGAATTCTTCAGTTTTTACTCTTGCATTCCCAAACCTTCCACACCTGATACCACCTATTAATCCACGTGTCATAATCCTCTCTCTAATGCTATCCACGTTCTTTCATCCTTCATTATTAACTCTCTTCATAATTCTTTTCAACATCTTATTAACCCACGCATTTACTGTATCTTTACATTAATGATAAGTAAGTTTTAGACGAAATCTTTATATATTTGGCCGGAAAATTTTTAAATAATTTATTTATAGATAATTTTTATATATATATAAATTAGAAATATCTAAAATCGAATCAAATTATTTGTAAATCGCCAAATCAATTAAAACAATCACTTAAACCCGAAATCACAAAATTAAAAAATATAAAAAAATTACATTTTTTTTACAGTTTGATTTAATTTGTGGATCTTATTATCAAAATGGAAGCAAACCATATATTACAGTTATATTAATTTTAAGTCTCGGAGGGAATCCTTATGTATTTGAAAAAAAAAGGTTTTAGATAATTTATTTTTAGATAATCTATATATAAAAGTAACTGTTTAGTGCAGTTAAAAAAAATTGTTTAGGATAATTATGCAACTTAACTTTTCTCACTTATTTTAAGGATAACATCTTTATCTTCATTTTTATATTCTTATATTAATAAAAGTAAATTAGACTTGGGAAAAGTTCTCACAGATTTGAGTAAAAAACTTTGAAATAATTTTTTATAATTATAAATTAATTATCTTCAATATATATTAATATAAAGATAGTACTATAATTTTAAGTTAACTCAAAATTGTCTATAAAGATAAAGATAATATATATGTGTGTGTGTTTTTTTATAATCCTTAAAATGTTACCGTTTATTTTTTGCAAATTTTTTCACCCTTACATATTAAATATTAATATTATCATGTATATAAATATGAGTAACATTATTTTTTATTTCGTATTATAAAATTTTTTTGTCATGATAAAAAAATATGTTAATATTTTAAATTATTTTATAAATAAGATAATTATAACTTAATAAAATAAATATAAGGATGTGAGTCTTTCTAGTTGCTCTTTAGTCGCTAGTAGGAATAGAGTGGCCATAGGTGGCTTACCTGACGGTGCCCGGACACCAGGTAAAATACCTTGGCAGTGCCAAATTTTCCTCCAAGTGCTCCTTTCCTTGCTCCCTCACTCCACAGTCCACACACACAAACAGAAAGCCACCACGAGAAAAGCATTACAAAAACTTGGAGCAAACTCACATCTAAATTGCTCAAATACAACTTAGCCACGTTTCCATCATCGTATCATTACATCACTAATACAGCTTATTCTTTCCTAGGTAAAGGCAAAAGAAAATATTCAATGCATCTATTATTTTTATTTACTGATCAAATGTTACGAGCTTGGAGTTCGAGGACCAAGTAGCCTCCTAAGAGAGAAGAAGAGAGTGGGAGAGAGAGAACTACGGAGGAACGTTTTTCTGCTATTTTCTCATATCCTTCCAACACCATTTCTTTACATATATATATAGCTGTTATAGAGGGGACAAGTCCCGACAAGCAAAAACGGAAAAGATAAAAGCAATCCGAAATATCCTAAGAGCAAATATGCCTTTATTCCACTACCTACGCATCTTCTAGAAGACACGATGCTATCACACGGGTTTGCGCTTTTCCTACGTACGGTGCATGTATGCATGATGCATGATGCCAGCCATGCTATACGTTCCTTCCTCTTGGGCCTTTGGTGCTTACTTCCTGCAGACCCATCTTACTACGATTTCTTTTCCAGCATACTAGGAACAGGATTATATATATAGCCGATAAAAACAAAGAAGCAAGATTTTCCAAGCTACAGATTTTCATCTGGAATGCGCAAGAGGATAATGGAAGAATAACTAAGCATGGGATACATATTGGCGTCCAGAAACTGAGCATACTGTTGTATGGCAATATCTCTTCCAGGAAGGTCAGGAGTGAGGAAATCATATGGTGTAGGCTTGCTGGTGTCTACAAGAGGTTCCCATTTGTATCCAGGACGCTCCGGCAAGGTAACTGTGAAAGGTAAATGACTCATATTGAAAGCAATGTATATTTCTCCCTTCACTGAATCTACCTGGGTTCAAGTTCATGCCAAACAAGGGTATTAGTCACTTATGGAGAGTACTCAATAATGGAACGTACAGGATTTAACATTCTCGTTAAGACAAAAGTACTCAAAGTAAATGAAGCTACTGAGATCAAAAGTTCTCTACTGATGCTAATCTGAGCGTTAAATTGACAACTTTGCATGAGAGGGTATTGGTTTTATGTCCAGGAGCAGCTAAACCTATATTATATACCAAGGGGCAATATATATCATATTTAATTATTTGGCCTTTCAAATTCAAAACCCAGGCTTAGAATAAATGCTTCTTTACATGTGTTCAAATTGGTACCAGGGATGTAGCAAACAATCATAATGGGAGCTCTAACTTTTCTTGACTCAGCATATATGTTCTGCCAATGTTAATGTCCAGGAGACTGCTAACCAGTCATTCTTTGTCGTTATAACAGCCACATAATGATTATTCCTCAACCTAGCTATGATGCACATACTGCCATTGCCGGATGCAGAGTTTCATGGTTTGACATAGAGGCTCAAAGTTTAGTTACTGATAATTCCATATGTTTAGACGAACATTATAGCTTGTCTTATAACTTTTCACCAGGAACAGAATTCTTATATCCGCATGGAAATATGGGGAAAAAAATTATTGTACCATGGTACAAGCCACAAAACGGCTGGTTTCAGACCAGTCTGGCTTTCCAGGAAAATGACCATGCCACTGCAGCCTCTCAGAGGTTGGGAAGTCAGCTAAGCCTAGCGATTCACATTCCCTGCAGGATTATAACGTTGGAACATGAGAAAATACCAAAAGCCCATGAGAAAACACAAGGTACTTACTGGCGGAACTTAGTCATAAGGCGACAAAATCTGAAGAAGTCTGATGAGGATTCTTCCTTTTTGTCCCATTGGAAGTAATTATGCTGCAAAAAGGTTGAAGATAAGTTAATAGAATTGACAATGTGGTGACATGTACATTGAAATTTTCCAGTAGATAAGAGGATCACATAATTATCGTGACAATAGGTATTGTTATTTCCTCCTTTTGTGTGTCCATATTCATCGCCCATATATATCATTGGAACTCCCTGGTATGATAAAATAAAAGTCAGTAAACAGAGCTCTTGCTGTTAACATCTTTAAATGAAGAATAATTTGATCTATTTAACAATGCCAACACAGCACAACAGCATTGAACTAAAGTAGTTTTACATATTCATTGCTTCTCCATCTGCCTAAAAAATGTCACATTAAAGTTAAAAATCCAACTGATGACCAGTGTTAATTGGACTCTACCTGGGAAACCATGAGAGAAAGAAAAAAATTCCGCATTTGTCGTTTCCTCAATTTCTTCACCGAGGTACTGACAAACTCCCCCTCCTACATTAGTACCAGAAATGGGATTAAAATTCAATGCGAAGGTCTCGTTAACTCATTTAACTTCACATAAAGATTATAATACTTTGAGCGAAAACTATTTTAAGGAATCAGAAAGAGCTTCATGTCCCCCATAAAGAGTAAGCCCAGGAATGCATAATACATACACACACACACACATGGGAGAAAATAGAAGAAAACTAACAACAGTCAAGGCTCTACAGAATATGATATACACGACAAGATATCAGGCAGGAAATGAGGTGAATGCAAATACGTTGGACTAAAGCCTGGCGCACAAACTAAAAATATTTTTCTTTCAAGAAGACAGTAGACACATTATACTTTTCATAATAATGTCAGTGAGTGAGAAAGAGGAAATAATCATGAAAAAGTTTGGAGGATTCTAGTGAAGTATTATAATGAAGGGAGCACACTGGACAAGTTTGTGTCAGTGAGTATGAAATTTGTGACTTAAAAGAAAAGCTCTCCAAGCTCCATAAATTATTTTTTATTCATTTCCTGTGAACAGTTTTGAATTTTGACTTACATATTACCATCTACATGAATCTAGCGAGTCCAATTCATAACCATTGAATATTTGGGTAGATATTGCCATGAATATCATAATATTAATGATATTCAGGTTGGAGAAAAGAAATAACTTTAAATGCAACTCTGATGCAGTTTTCTAAACATTTACCTGTCCGCAGTTCCAGCTATTATTATGATTTTCTCCATCATTATTGTCTTCTCCATTTGACAAATTATTCTTGTTGTTATAGGTCACCAAATCAGCTAGAGTGAACCCATCATGAGCGCATACAAAGTTAATACTATGCCACGGTTTTCTTCCTCCTCCCTGTGCCAAAGATATAGAATAAAGTCATGTCTA
Source organism: Glycine soja (assembly GCF_004193775.1). Lineage (NCBI taxonomy): Eukaryota > Viridiplantae > Streptophyta > Magnoliopsida > Fabales > Fabaceae > Glycine > Glycine soja. The sequence continues at coordinate 2,279,222 of NC_041009.1, forward strand.
CTAAAATAAAGAATGAAGTAGAAGAAAAGATGATATCAACAACCAAACAGGACATAGCTCAAAGACAGCTAAACAGGATGCTCACTGTATAAAGTTGAAGTCAACAACAGGACCCATTCAAACAATAATCATAGTATTAATTAAAATAGATGTGAGAGTTTATACATAAAAGAAACTACTATTGTAATATAACATGAGACAGCAGATAAACCTGATATAAATTAGGACTCCCACAAAGGCATTCAGCAAAAGCTCCAGCAAAGCCATCTGTACCCTTGATAAACAGGCGCACCGTGTCTCTATACTGCAAAATGCAAGCATTGCACATTAGATTTAGATAGTTCATGCACATCACCACCAGTGCATGTTATATATTCAGAAAATTGGTGAGTATACAACAGACAATATTTGGTTTAAGAGATTTACATACATTGAAAGCAGAAGGGGGGAGCCTGTAGAGGGGGGGAAAGCATTTAGTCGAAGATAAACAGTTCATAGACTTTGGTTAAATTCTTAGCATTTTAGCTTGCATGAAGGGAATCAAGAAGAATTTAGTTACATGAGTACATATGACCGCACTCGTCTAATTGTCCTAGTAACTATAAATATTGCAGACTGGTTTAGAAAAGGAGAAATTTCATTGCAGTTTAGTCATACAAATTAATTGACTACTTTTATGCCAAGTCTGTAGTCCAACAGTTTTTTTCAAGATTGTACATTTGAAGAAGTCAGCGCTACCGTGTAGTTTACAATGATCCACTCATTAAATAGCAGATCCCATCATAAATTACAATTCCAGAAAGAAATAGTGAAGACAAATATAAACTACATGCAAAGTTTAACTCCATTCCAATGTTGACAAGTTTATATGATTCAAAACCAGGTAATTCTCAATAAAAATGAAACCTGATGCAATTATTCTTATACTTTCACTTAAATAGGCTACAGGATACATATGATATTTCGGTGTTGTGTTATCAAGTTCTCTTTTTCCAAAACACAGTTCCATTTCAAACTGCTTTACTACATCCTCTTGTCACAGAATAATAACGGGGTTTTGAATCCAACAGTTATGTCTGCACTGACCTTCCCATTCCATTCTGACCAAATACCCCAGTGAGGGAAAGTGCCAACTTGATAGAGGCCACCAGCATCCCAGGCTTCAGCTATAAGCTATAAAAAGATAAATTAAGAAACTCCGCATATTAGCTAACTGCTTCCAAATGAGTGAAAAACTAATCCATAAAACATATACTGATTACAATAACCAATCAAAATTTTTTAAGGGAAGTCCAAGTCAAGCTGGCGACTTGTGTATGGCACTTAATCTGAGGCAAGATAGTAAACAGCACCTAGAAGGAAATACTACCTTAAAAAGATGCCCTTTACTTGTGACTATTCAAGTTCCAAAGGTGAGATAAAGTAATAAACACCAAAAGAAAGTTGTAAATAATAACCTAAATAACCTCTATGAGCCAGTTTACCCATCTCTTTTTAAATTACTCAATCATATACAGCAATTCAGATCAGTGGACTTTTACTTGTAACTATCCAAGTTCCAAAGGTGATGTAAATAGCCAATGACAGTAAGTGCCATTGCAAACCACAGCTCTATCACCTAATCAAATTTTATGACCAAGTTCAGCCCATCTTTTAAAATTATTTAATCATACATATACATCTATTTAAATTAGAGGAATCTTTAAGCAACTATTGAAATTAAATTGTTTAAAATTTTCCTTACCAAGTTTTTGGGGTACTTGATGAATTTCTTTCATAAGCATAATGATTCTTCTGTTTCCCATACTTCTTTTCTCCTAAGTGACCCTTATTCCTTGTATTGTCTACTTCCCCTTAACAATGCCAACATTTTTCGTTGTTTCACTGAAAACAATTTATACTAATCACACAATTTAACCATAAAACATGGACATGACCAACAAAGCACACCGATCTTTTCCTTTCATTAGTTTCTTTCAACAGAAATGTCTTAATTCGTCTTTCTTTTTAGATACGACAATGATCAAAGCAATCTAGCCACAAACCCCAAAATCAAGCCTCATTTATATATCAGCAGAAAACTTAATGCATATGCTTTAAACCCCTTTATCTGCCCGGTAACCAAACAAATCATATATGATGTACAATCCCGTTTAACTAACAGAAGATCTCGATTTCCAACAAATTTTGTAATATCATTTTGGTGAAATCTGTTTATTTCATGAAAATTACCATAAAAATTTCTTTCATTTCAAAAGTTACTTTGATATACTTTGAAAATTATTCAATGTATGTCCTCAAACTGATAACAGATAAAGCTTCACAAATGATTTATAAGAATTAAGTTGAAATACCTTCACTCCACAAAGTATAGGATCGTTACTGATCAAGTCAATTAATGGTGGGCTGCTTAGAGGGGTTCCTGTTGTCAACAAGTCACCTTCTATTGGAGCACCAAATACATTAGCTCCATCCCAGAGACTGATAACAAACAGGGAGAGGAAATAAGAACAGTAAGATGCAGGGGCGGAGCAACGTGATGAAACACACACACACACTTTATATTTATGCACTATATAAATTTTCATTAAGATACTTTACATGTATGCTCAAGTAGATGATTATAAACTTTATCTATTTTAATTTGTGATAATTATATAGATAATTTTTCTTGTTCTATGTAGTTGATAAATTAATTTTTTTAAAAAATAATGATCAAAAGTAAATTCTGTTTTCTAGAGAAAAAACTGTGAAAAAGAAGAAAAAAATCAACTTTCACATCATTTGAACCCAAAAAATGCCATGAGAATTCAAAGATCGAATGAAATGGGAAGCAATGTAATAAATTTAAGGATTCTAAATATTTGTTTTAGTATTTTTTTTTTATAAATAGTCAAATTCATTTTTGAAAGTATGATGTGGTGATAAATTTGACAATAAGTTGTAATGTTCAAAGACCAATTTGAAAATAAGTTGTATTTTTTGAGAACCCATTTGACATTAAGTTGCAAATTTTAGGAATCAATTTTTCATTAAATTGTTTGCAAGACTAATTTGTCACATTTTTTGTACATTTAGGGACTGAATTTGAATTTTTTATCTTTCAATGACTAATTTATCAGTGTCTCACACTTTCAAGGACCAATTTGGTTATTTACCCTATTTTTTATTAACTTTGTGTTTAAATTACAACTTAAGTTTGAAATATATACTAGAATATTATATATTAGATTAAATCTTTTTGTGGCTCCCCCTCATTTTCAGTTGAAGTTCCACCACTGGTAAGATGTACCAGTCTACAGAAAAAATTGAGAAATAATGCACTATATATAACCTGCTACTCCTGGTCATAATAGAAGCAAGATCAAAGCGAAAACCATCCACGTGCATTTCTGTTACCCAATATCTGTCGTATCAGAGAAAAATAGTAAGACCCTTCAATTAGCAACTTGTAACCCCCAAGTAAATAACAATTGAAACAAATCTGACCAGACTACAATAAACTTAAAGAATATACAATTATGCATTATAAATGTAAAGGGTTAAACTGTTAAAGGCACAGGATTGTTAAGGTCGATTATGTTAGAACTTAGAAGTGATATGCTGGTTGCGTGACAGGAGACTTAGAACTTAATCCCTAATCAAGGATCTATATTTTATATATTCTCTGATGCCAAGGAACTGTCTAACATGCACCCCTATGCCTGAAATTTATGATATAAACATACCTATAATTGTACATCAAATCATCAAAGGTAAAACTATGTAAACAAGTGTGGAAATGCCCATAGGCATGAAAGTCAACAATCTTTAATAACTGATTTTCAATCAAGAATTGAGAGATATGATATAGAAAAATAGATTTAAAATAATTTTTAATAAAATCCATGAGAAATTAACTTCACAAAACCATACAACTGATAATCGTTGTAAGCATACCTTAAGCAGTCAACTATAAATTGTCGCACAACTGGATGGTTGCAATTGAACGTGTTCCCACATCCTGAATAGTTATAGAACTCCCCCTAAAAGATCATGAAAGTAGTTGTAGTAATTTAGTTGACATTATCCATGAATTAGAAGCAACAAAATTTACAATATAAATTATAATAAATTTGAAAATAGTCATAGAGCCATAAAAAACCCAGTCTGCATAATAACTACATTCTTAAGAAGTAAAAATGTAGATTTAAGACAAAATAGGTGTTTTATTCAGGTCACTTAAATTGGAAATATTTTTTACCAAGAATCCCTTCATAATTTTACCAACCTTTCACTTTAATATCTGAGTTCCTCCAACAACAACAGAAGCTCTTTGCTACTGGGTGGGGAAGATTTGAGTTAATCCAAGGTTTTAAAATTTCCAACTGATAGGCCATTAATATAAGAACCGGAAGGGAAAAAAAGGGAAGGGGCAGTTAAATCAGGCTGAGAAGAACAAGGAGTTGGGCTTGGTAATCAAAGCCTATATGTATATGTGAGAAGAAAGAAGCTGGGTGAGAAAAACAGTCAATTAGAGGAGGGCGGGAAATAACAGAAAGGACATGTGGCATGAGAGGAATAGAGGAAGGGGATTCTGCCAATGATTAAGAATACGGAGGAATGGAATGGTAGTGGGTATTCGAGGATTGCAGATGGTTGCGTAACCTTTTGTCTGGGTTGGGGAATTTTTCCATGTAATTTGACAATTATATATATATATATATATATATATATATATTAGGTTGTATTTCTGTTTTGCTTATTAAGAAGCTGAGTACTTATAGATAAATTCAGTTCAATTAATTCAATCTACTTCAGAAATTTGGTCTTAACACCAACTAAACTGGCTGAAACAGAGAGCAAAAATACTGAGCTCACCTTGGGTGCTAACATGTAATACATACTGTTGTCGACACCTCTGAAAGAAATAATGGGACCATTCTCATTCCCCTCAGCTGTATGATTGAAAACAACATCCATGATGACCTGCAGCAGTATTATAGCAGACAAATCATAATTTAATTTCATAAAATAAAATAAAAAGAAGATCGAAAAGAGAATCCATGAAATGAAATCATATGTATTTCTGGTGACCTCTATTCCTCGTTTGTGCGCCTCTTTGATCAGGAATTTAATTTCATTAATCCCATCCTGGCCACAGTTTCGTATGCCAGCAGATGAGTATCTGATCATTGGGGAGAAGTAATTGATGGTTGAATACCCCCAAAAATTGACCCTAAAAGAAAGATATAGAATTATCATTTAATTATGATAAAATTAAAGAGAGGTAAAAAAATTGTTTAAGAGCCACAAGTGTAGAATACCATCCAATGAGATCATGAGTTGATCAAAATAAGCTGAGATTGGAAGGAAAATTATGACATAGTACTTTGCAAGATGTAAGGCATCCAGGGTTAAAAAGTTGTCCCAAGCATTCTAATGCATAGAAAAATCTGACTAGAATCCAACTTCAAGAAATGATAAAAATAACAATTATTCCATTAGCAAATAACTCCCTTACCTGTAGTCTCCTTGTGCAGAATTGTGACCATAGTATTCCAGTTCATTGAATTCATGACATGGCATTAATTCTAGACAATTTACTCCAAGTTCCTGCAAAAAAATAAAGCCAAGCGAAAGCAGTTACATTATGGTTTAGCAAACATTTTATGCGTTTAAATCTGCTTTATGTGGTAATGCAATATAGCGGCAAAACAAAGAACGTGCAATACCAAGCTCATAAAAAAAAATATTGTAGATCCAAGTCCAACAGCATGGGAAAATAGTATGGATGAAGGGGCTAGATGACAATATGACTCAGCCCAGAGTCTCCCCCTGATTCCATCAAGTTCATATACAGTCATGCATTGTGCTTCTCACTGAAAAATTACTGTCTACGGCATAGATAAAGACACACAAATATCTTTCATCACAATTAGATCAGAAATGTACAACGTATTTGATACTTGGATGTTGATGCCATTAGAGAGATGGTATAAGTTTTTAGATTCAGAATTAAATTAATATAGTACCGGCCAGTTTTCACATAATAACCATTGGTAGAAATATCACAAGGAATTCTTCAAATTATTTTAGAAAATGATTGGAAACTTCACCTTTAAGTGGTCAAGCTTCTCCACCACACCAAGGTATGTACCAGGGAACTTGGTATTGCTCGACTCGTGCTTTGTGAACCCACGCACATGCATTTCATATATAACAAGATCCTTTTGTGGATACTTGAGAGGCAAATCTCCTTCCCAGTCAAACTAAACAAGTTGCACAGCAGGAATAAAAAAAATGAAACACAGTTATAAAAAGTTGGAGTAAAAACTAAAAACCATTTTAATAAATAAAGTACCTCATCATCCTCAGAAGGTACCGTGCCAGCCATCTGGGGCCAGCAGTTACCATCAGGTCCTAAAGCCCCAAACTCCCCTCTGCTTATAACTGCCTAGACAAATCAGTAATATAATATTAGTGTCCACTCTAGTAATAATCCAATTAAATATTATAACTAAAAAACAGATAAATCAATAATAGATGGAGTTTTGTTGTGTCACTCTTCACCAGCATTCGAATTTAATTTATACATAAAATAATCAAAACAAGAAGGGTGTAGGGGCACTAACTTTGGCATACGGGTCCAGTAGTATATGAGAAGAGTCAAAGTAATGTCCCTCTAGAGGAGAAAACTTGCCATCAAATTTGTACCCATAAAGCATATCTCTAAAATCTCCTTTAAGGAAAACATGCCAGACACCTCCAGTCCTATTAATCAACGGATCAAGAGGAACATACTCCGTCACTCGATTCTGCAACAAATAAACTCAAATCGTCAACACCCACAAACTACCACTGAGTTACGTTTTCAGAAGTTTTAGTGTGTAATTGAGTGATCGTTTGCAAAATTGAATTGAAGTAAAATTGATTTTGAAGTAAAGTCACATGTTTGTTCGGTTTAAAAATTTTCATTCAACGCAAAAACATGCTTAAAGTTTATTTCAATTTTGGACCTAGAATCAATTCCGGAATTAGAAACCAGACACGAGAACACTTATTTACCTAGAATTAGTTTAGCTGCTATTTTAACGTGAATATCCGGATTTGGGAAATGAAGAGAGGAGTAACTGACTCACATTCTGGAAATCAGAGAGAGTAAAGAAACAGAGAGTGGCGGAAAGTGCGTTGAGAGAGGAAATGGCGAAATTGACCCCACCGTCTCGAACAGTGGCACCAAAGGGGGAAGGGTAGCCTCTGGAAGCTTGGAAGAGAGTCTTCAATTGAGGCTTTTCCACCACCGCAGTTTCTGTCTCGAAACCGCCACCATTCGCAGCAGCGCGAGTTGAAGGAATAATGGAATTGGTCTTGTGGTGCTGGGAGAGCCTTTCGGTGAGAGCAACACTAACTCTAACGGTGAAGCCGCCGCATTGAGAGTGGGAGGGAGGGAGGAGAGTGAGAGTGAGAGTGGGATGAGGAGGAGAGAGAATGGAGAAGCACGCCATTGGCATTGATTGATGCTGCTGGATCGTTGTTTCATCGAACAGGTGCGGGGCATGGATTTGAAAGATGTGGACTCACAGATACTATCATGATAGTTTCTTGAAATGAACACATTCCCATGGACCACCACCTCCTCTCCCTTCTTTTATTTACGACCGTTTATTTGTTGCGGCCATGCACTTTTGGATTGGACGCTCTATTTGGAATGTTTTTCGTCAACATTGCTATCTCTGGGCTCAAAAAATATGACAAATAGCCCAATATCTAAATCCACCCGTTATTTTCGGCTTTACTTGGGTCGACACAAAAGGAGCTGCTATTCATAATTTTCATTTTTATTTTTACAAATGTTAGCAACACACAGGCTCTGTTTGATTATTTTTTTTATCTGAAAAAAAATGTGGTACTGAAAATGATAACTCTAATGGTATCATGTTTGATTTGAAAAAAATTCACAAAAAAACATAACTTAAATAAATATGGACTGGACAAAATCTCCATTTATTCTATTATTAAATTATAGTTTTGAATCAATCAATTTGTACACCCAGTTTAATCATGATTGGGATTGGTTGGTTATCATGCAATCAACTTGGTATGATATATTATGACTTGATTTTGTTATTGAACAGTAAATAACATGTTGACTTGGATTGACCTCCATCATTTTTATTTTATTTTTTATATTATATCCGATGATTAAGAATGTTGGCCCATCGGGATCACTATATCCACCATAGAAAACCACTTAAATTTTATTATTTTTAAATTGATAAATATAATTTTTAATCAAATGAATCAAGCATGCATTTATTTAAGAAGTCGAGTTCACTTAATTGAGAATATATTTATCTTTTTCAATTAATACGTATAAAAAATCAAAGATAAATAGTTAATGTGTAGAGTATTCACAAATGTATTTCTAAAAGATACAAATTTAAATTTTAGTCTTCGAGAGTGAAAAAAGTATATAAATCTATACACATATTAACTTCTATGTTATCATTAATGAAAGAGCTTACATGATATATTCATGAACAAATTTGTCAATGCTTTACACATTATGAAAAATCATTTATTTATTCAAAATATAATTTAATCTTTATCTTCGCTCTATTTTTTTAATTGTTACAAACATAACATCATAATATAAATGATTAAAGAAGTAAGAAAACAAACATAAGTTAGAACAAACATAATAGAAAGTATAATATTGATTAATAAGTTTAATTTATCTATTAATCTGAATTTGTCACCGTTCTAAATATTTAGGGACGAAAATGAATATTTATCCAAAAATTAAATATAAATTTAATTAGTATAAATGCTCATTTTTATCCATGAAAATGTGAGACAATGATAGATTATTTTTAAAAAAAAAAATTGAAAGTCACCAAATTTGAAACTGGTGTGGCATTGTAATCTTACAGTCAAATTTAAGAAACTATTTTTTTATTAAATTATAATACTAAAAGACCAAATTTACAAAAAATTTTATTTTCAATAATTAATTTGATATTATATTATAAAATTTATAAATTAATTTATCATTAAATTATCTAGATCAATTTATCATACTTTTTCATATTCAAATACTAAATTCAAAATTTCCATGGCAGGAACCAATTCTAGCATCAAAATAAATATATACCCATTTAATTATTCGGTTAATGACATTCGTCATGCCTCGTTTCCAAAATCAACATTCATGCATGCATATTCTGACATGTTTATTGTAGCGGTTCCTGCCACTTGAGCGCATTGTATTGACATTTGCACATACTGGCCAAAGCCATAATACGTGTATAGTTTGTTTCTGTTCGATGAAGTGTAGTAATAGTGGAAAATTCCTCTTAAAATAATGCAGTAATGAATATTTTTTTTTCATGAATGATTTACGGGTAAGTTCACTAGAATTATATTTGTAGGCCTAAAAATGTTAGTATCAATTGTTAACATTTTCACTAGCAAATATTGAAATAAAACTATTTATTAGATCATAAGCAATATTAGGAGTAAGCATTTATCTAAAAACTAAGGCATTCATTTTACTATAATTTCTTTATCTTTTTTCAAATAAATATATTAATAGAACAAATAACTATCACTTCAGGAAAAGTAAGTTTTTGAAACTAAAAAAAAATAGAGCATTATTAAAAATTTAAAATTTTTCGGTAAGGATTATACAGATTAACTTTATTATCAATTAAAAAATAAACAAATTAATTACAATAATTTAATAAATAATTTTAAAAATTACAAATCTTAGAGGTTGACATTTAAATATAATTGTTAGTGATTTAATAATTACAGAACCTTATTTTGAAACTCGCTATTCAAGTTTAAAAACACATATGTTTTAACAAACAAACAAAAAAACACACATTGTTAATATACCTTGAAGTAGAGCCTCTTGCGCCTTGCCTGTATTTTGTGGAGTTAAATTTGAAATATGGCAAAATGGGGTCGTTTTCTCTGTGACTTGACTCCCAATAACAAAGTTAGATGATTGACCAAACGGACTTTAATTTGAACTTTGGAGTTTGAATGATCCTATATCACTATGACCCAAGGAGTTTTTAATGCATTAATTATGTCTCGTTTCTACGTTTCTAATGAAACTTCACGTGCAAACTTATCCCTCTTTCATTTTTATTTTACTGTATACAGTAACTTTCTTGGAAACAACGAAAGGCAACATTTTATACATTTTTTAATATATGAAAAAGTTTAGCAACACCTGAGTTTTATTCAATTCTGTAGCTTTTTTTTTTTCTGTATTAAAAGTTTGTTCGAATAAGAAATTGTATTCCCTCACCAAGCTATTACCCTCCTTACACATAAGAAGTTTTAAAATTTTGTTTGTCTTTTTTTTTTTTAACTCTTTCACGGTGTTTATTGTATTTTTTTTTTGGTTAAGATATGTTTAATTATTTTATAAGTTTTGTAATAAATAAAAAAATCTATAAATTAATATAATAAACTCATTTTTTTCTCTTGTAAAGATTGAAAAAAAAAAGACTAGAACATAATTCTTATACAAGAACAATATTATTATTTAAGGAGAATCATAAACTTGTAATTTTTCCAAGTCAAAAGACTAAAATATGTTTACTCATATAATATGTAAATCATTTTATACAAATAGTTTTTATTTGTTTTTTTTATTTATGATAATATTAAAAGCGTTTAATTATTATTCCAGCAAATTAAATTTAAACCGAGGATGAAGGCTCCCCTACCGTGGGATCATAGATAGTTATTGAGTTTACGTGTCGCCATTCTAGGGTACTGATGAGTTATCATCACGCGCATAGCAGCGTCTGAGCCAAACGCTCCACTCCTCCAGTGCTCGTGCACCACACGTGTCTACATAAGAGTGGGTCCACGCTGACACCTTTTATCCGCGAATCTGTACTTTGCTCAGCCTCCACACTAACATCTGCTTTCTGCATTCTCCTGCCACAAAACTATACTATCATTTCTTCTTTCTTCTTATAATAATGTTACTTTCAGACCCATGTCTTCATCCCTAATTATCTAAACTTTATAATAAAAAATACTAGTATTTACGTAATAATAGATCTTTATTGTAAAAACCAAACCGAATCCTTTGTTAATCCTCATTTTCATATCAGTTCAGCGGTGGAAAATGCTGCGTAATTTGTTTGTTATAACTTATAAACAAAAAATTATTGGAGTTTTTTATATAACAAAAAATTGCTAATACTTTAGTTCTTATTGACATTTTGATTCAAAATAAAAATTAATGATATTTTTGTTTGATAAAAAATTATGCAATTAATTTTCTGAAATTTTTTTTTCTCATATAACAATAACAAATAAAAATTAAACGTTCAATAAATTCATTTGCCCTTCTTCCAGTTTCAAATTTTAAATTTTAAATTTTAAAGCATAAAATAATTATTTTAAAAAAATAAAAGAGTGATTTGCGACGGCAGATCCGTAACCTGCGATAAAAAAAGTAATAAGGTTTAATTTAAGCAACGGAAAAGTTGAGTATTTTCAGAGAGGAGCGGGTGAAGAAATCACGGGTCTACTGTCTCAATCTTCATGTGAGTGGTTAGTAACTAATCTGCATCACACCATGTGAAGTGACTCAGAAGACTTGGCCGGTAAATCGGAATTTTTTTCTCCCACTTTTTTAACAGGTATGTTTAGAAATAATCACTGTTCTAGTTCCAGCATAAAATTAAATTTTATAGAAACTAGTGTCATAGAAATACTACTATTACTATTGTCATCGTCTTAAAGAACCCGACAAGGCAAAAAAAAAAAAAAACAGAATATGGTATTATGAATCCATGTGATGGGAGTGGAGAGAATAGCCACTTTTTCAGTATCCACATACATACGGAAAAGTACTACGGCGTTCTTAGAGAAACTCCGGCCGTGCACTAACGTACGGCCATAACCTGTTTTGCTTTTTAATTTTCAGCTAACTTATTACGTTTGTTTGAATAAAAGTTAAGAATTTACTCTCATTTTTTTCAAAATTTATTTCAATATACATTTCTGTATTTTAAGACACAAAATAAAAAGGAAAATATTCTTATTTTAAGAGTAAAAATAATTGAGTTTAATATGCATTATTCATATATTTTTATACCATCATTTAATTATAAATTGCTTTTGATATCATTCGGTATCAATATAAATCTAAAATCCTAATTATGATGATATTAAATTAAAAAATCATAATTAATATAACTTTTTAAATAATTATAATCAAATTAATATATTTATACAGTATGAATTCTAATTGAATAATGTATAAAATTATTTTATATTATTCATAATTTATTTTTTCAAAATATTTTTCACTTTTCTCAATTGGTATTCAAATTTATACTAACTATTGATCATTTGAGTGATATTGGATCAAATCCTTAAAATTAAAAATACGTTTCTAGTTAAAAGAAAAGATTTCAGCAATATTTTATAATATAAATTAGTGATTCACAATAGTAAATATTTTATATCAATGTAATTGTTATAAAAAAAAATGATCCTACTAAAGTTAAGGACTCAAAATTTACTGTTTTTTTATGAATAAAAAGTTAAAGTGTTGGATGTGGGGACTTCACCAAAATTAGAGTAAGCCTCAAAACATCAACCTCATATTCACCGTGGATCATCAACGAGATCCACGTACCAGTAATAGAATTGAAAACCATGTTCCTGTTAAATATGAACATCATTCGCACCAACTGAACTATTTGTAAGAAAATCCGACAATGTACTAAAATTAAAATTTTCTTTATACGTATAATGTATCTAATTTCTTATCAACAAAAATTATACTTATTTTACCCCTTAAAGTGAGCAAAATTTAGAGGAGTCAGTTATACACACACACACACATATATATATATATATATATATATATATATATATATATATATATTATCTTACTTATTGTTGTTGGAAAATACTATTAAGATTGTGATTTAACATAACTATACAGAGAAATTGAAAATGTTAGGAAACAATTATGATATGGAAATATTAGGGAACAATTTCGAGCTAATTATTTGATATGTTTTAAATAGCATAGTGTTGTTAATCCTTGTAAATTTCATATATTTTTTTTTATAAATTTTGAGTTATGTCAAAATTGCTCTAAAAGTTGTTGAAATTGTTTTAAACATCTTATTGTGCATGCAACACATTTTTCTCTTACTCTAAGAGTAATGTGAAATAAGTTAAATATGCTTACGCGCATTGCCAAAATACATTTAAAAATAAGTTAACAAGAATTTAAACGAGTTGAACGTTTTGATTGTGTTACACCATATATTGCTCTAAACATCTACAAAAAATATGTAAATTATTAACGCATAAAAATATACATTAATAAATTTCTAAAGTGTTCTCTTATTAATTACTAAAAAATATTAAAAAAATCAACAGCGAAAAAAAGAATAAAGATATTGGTGACACATAATACAAGATTTGGACAATAATTTGTTTCCAATAAATAATTAATTGCTACTATTATGTTAGATCATTTAATTTGAATTTGACTAAATATAAATTTGATGTTAATATAATTGGTGATTAATCTATTATTTACAATATGATATTAATATTCATCATCAATAATCTATGATTTAATGTAATCAATAGTATTATTTTACACTTTTAAATGAATGCGTGTATGGATCAGGTAATTTAAATCATTATGTTTTTTTTTGTGAGAGATTAATTCTATTCACGAATTCATATCATTGTGCATTGTGAATGTATTAAGTACAAAATTATATATTCACAAAAAAGTTCCCAAATTATATGAGTATACATTGCTTATAATTTAATGCAACTAAGTAGATATTTACACTTTGAAATGAAGGCGTGCGTAATTAATATTATTGAGCGTCTATTGAAGTATTATTTTACACTTCGAAATGATTGATTTTTTTTCCACAATATATTTGTTTTTTATTCAAATTTTTAAACTTTTTTATATGAGATTTATAATTTGAGTGTGTTTTTTGAATTATAAATTAAAACTATTTTAATTTAATTTGATTTAAACTAAATTTGTTAACTTTTACTCATGAGATAAAAGGATGAAAATAATTAAAATAACTACGTATTATGGGAACAGAAGAATTATTGCGAAGACAATAAGTGACGTGAGATTAAATAGAGAAAAAATATATGTTTTGAAATAAAAAAAATTGAAAATGTATTGAGATCGTCAGCTGAAAATAATTAACACATTTATCAATACAAATTTATTGGATTTATGAGGTATAAAATCTTAAAAATATCAGGTGTAAACGTAATTTTACATACTAGGACGCATATATAAAGTTGTTTTTGTATTACAGTAAGTTTTTTCTCTATCTGTAAAACTCTCCTTTTTTTAGTATTTTTCTTTATCTTAATAATTAAACATATGAAAGTTACAAAATATTGTTAGTGGACAAGTTTTAGTTATTAAGTATTTGATAAGACTTTAAAAAATTATTTAAAGTAAACAAAAGATGGAATTTTATCTTAGAGAACAAATGCAACAAAGAAGTGAAAGAAACTTAAAAATTAAAACAATAATAAAAGAAAAACCAACTAGAAAGAAGAAAAACAAACAAACGTGTAAATTAAAATTCTAGAAAAAAAAAATAAATGTTATTTTTGTGGCACACTAATACGCCTTTTTCCTCTATTGTAAAATTTCTCTTTAAACACATTAGTAGTTGAAATACGCAGAAATAACAACAACAACAAAAATACCATCATGCAAATGTCAAATATTTAAAAGAATAAAAATATATTCAAAGAGATTTAAAAAGATTGAGAAATTTACCTTGAAGAAAAAATAAATAAAGAAGTTAGAAGAAAATGAAGCTATAAAACCAAGATTAAATAAAAAAAGAGAGTTAAAATATATTTTTTGACAGGAAAAAGAGTTTTTTTTTTTTTTTACGGAAAGAGAGTTAAAAGACGAAGCTTAAAATAAATTACTAAAACTAACGATAATAAATATACCACTAGGAAAAGAAGAATAAAAATACATAAAAAATATTTTTAAAACAAAAAAAACATTAAACTTTATTTTTGAACCATAATAATAAAAAACATGTACCTTCTTTTGCAAAAGTACTTCTTCAAATTACTTTTATGTTATTTCCACAGTTGAAAGAAAAGTATTGTATGTTTTACATAAAGATTGATTATTATTTTTTGGTTAAAGTGTATCTCCATTGTTTCAGATGAGCTAAATACAAATACAAACTCTACAAAAAGAAACAAGTTCTACAAAAAAAAAAAAAAGAGTACAATTAAGATGACCTAATTGACTAATTCATGTGGTTAAATAGATACGTAAGTTTTACTTTTTCTATTTCTATAAATAAAATCAGATTTTGGGAATTCATGTGGTTAATTGACACTTTATTAGTTTATTTTAGGTATAAAGAAAAATCAGATTTAGGGAAAGATAAAGGCAGTTAAGGTGAGTGATTGGGTTGGGGGAAAACACAATCATTCTGTTCTCTTAACCTAACCGGAGTAGTGATAGTATTAGTATCAATTCCCCCACTATTCCATTCTAGTATTCTATTTTATCTCTTTTTCTTTCTTCGTTTTCAAAACTCTTTCCAACAACTCAGAAACCAAAGCACTCGCTTCTCCTTCTCTCTCTCTCTCTCTCATAGGCGTGCAGGTGCAATGGCGGGTGCGATGAATATGAAAGTCGACAAGATTCGTCAAATCGTGCGTCTCAAACAGCTTATGACGCGCTGGAAGCACATCAGCCTCCGCCGCCGCTCCGACGACGAACCCTCCGCCGCGCGCCGCCCTCCCCCCGGCTTCATCTTCGTCTACGTGGGCACCGAACGCACTCGCTTCGCCATCCCTGCGCGCTTCCTTAACCTTGCGCTCTTCGATGGCCTCCTCAAACAAACCGAAGAAGAGTTCGGACTCCGAGGTAACGGCGGTTTGGTCCTTCCCTGCCAGGTCGCGTTGTTCACTAACGTCGTTAAGTATCTCCACAAGGACGAACACAAGTACGGAAAACTCTCTCTCGAAGATTTCGTTAGCATGGTTTCGGACGACACTGACGTGGCAGCCTCCGATTCCTGTAAGGAAAACGTCGTCGTTTTTGCCCCTCTGCTCCAGAAAGCGGAGGTTTGACATTCTCGATTGCGATTTCGTTTGATATTTCCTTTGTTAGGCTCCGAATTTGTAAATGGAACCCAGGAAATTTGTAAAATCTCTTTTTTACCCCCATGTAATGAAATGGGGTTTTTTTAGTTCTACTCATCCTTGGATCCGTTCCCCCAAAAATTTTAGTGGGTGGGTTTCAATGAGATGTCTTTGAACTAGTCCTTAGGCTTTGCCGCTTTGGGTTATCTTTCACTATTTGTTACAACGGATGCCCAATTTCATGATGATGATCAATTTTTAGCGATCAATGAAGAATTTTATGAGAACCATGGATCTGTGTTATACTCTCCATTTGTGTTTTTTTTTTTTTTGAATTTTATATATCATTTGCTTGCATAGTCTTCCCTTTAATGAATGCACCAAATTACTCACAACGAGAGAGTACCAGAAATTATTTCTGCTTAATCGATAACATCAGTTTTTGAATCTTAAATATGCAGTTATAACAAATGTTTAGGAGAAAAGTTTTATCATTCACAGATATTCTAATTGACTAGAGTAAATTTTTTTTTTTTTTTGTTGAGATTCTGGAGAATAGTCTTGGGTAATATTGTCTTGCATGATGAACAGAATTATTTTTTGGTACATAGATGTGGCCTCAGCAAAATGAAATTTCAAAAATAACATTCTAACTAACATTTTTATTGTTTTAGATATTAAATTGATTAATGCTTTTATTTATTAAGAACACAGTTTTTTAGTTTTGTAGTTTAGAATGATTCAGTCCAATTCAAATAAGATTGTATCTTTTATGAAGAACAGTTCTATCCGATCGTAATAAGATTATATTCTTTGGAGAATACAAATGTAGTGTTTAGAGATGTGGTATCGGCAAAAAGTTTTACAGAAACTTGTAACAACAAAGAAAAAGTTTTGCAAAAATAACATTCTAACTAACTTTTATATAGTTTTGGAAATTAAATTGATTAACACTTTTTTTTTTTGAAAAGCAAATTGATTAATACTTTTACTTTTCAAGAACACGCAATTATTTTCTGAGTAACGCTTGCTCTGCGTCATTATACTAATTGTGGTATAGAGAAACTATAGATGTTTCTGCAATTAGTTTAGTCACGGAGTAAGCAAAGGTAATCACGTTTCTTTCTCTAATCTGACGTGCATTTTGAAAATTAGAAGAAGAAGAGCCTTGTTTTAGTGAAGTGAATAAAATCAAAATGAGCTGTACCTGGAAAAGTCTAATCTGTCATTCTGTATGGTATTTGAGCAACTAGAGCCACTTTCGTGTTTTTTAATACTACTCAACCTGATTTGTTGTCATTCTTATTATTCTCTATTCTCTATAGTTTCTAAACAGGCACAAAGAGATTCTGTAAAAAATTTCACGTTGTATTTTGGCAAAGGCATCTCTTCTTTCTGTTATGTTATCTAATTTTAGAATTGTATTCTGATGCCTATTAAACCTTACCTTCGACCCTTAGATTCCGCAGATATCAACAAAACACCGCTACTTTATTTTTTTTCCCTTTTCTTTTTGTTTCTTATAAGAGAAAATGTTGGGCATGTGTCAGTCGTTGGCGTGAGAGATTCCAATGATCTTTCCAGTTTTAAAATAAAAAAGTGTTTTCTTCTGCTTTAGCTTAAATTGATCAGATTCTAGTTAAGTTTTTCCACATGACTACAGGTGGTGAATTTGATCAGATTCTCATTCTTTTGTTTGGGCTCTTGAAATTTGTTGCTTCTCTTTGCAAAAATAGCAATCGATATGGATTTTGATCCAGTTCTCATTTGCAACCCTGAAATTTTCTATTTGATCATGATCACTGGGTCCTGTAATTATTGCATGGATGATTTTTTATTATTACGTACAAGTTGCAAAGCATAAAAAAAGCCTATGCAAAGTTGTTTAACGTTTTAAATATGCAACATCGTAACTGCATTACATGTTTGGAAAAACATCTTATGGCCCATAAATAATCTTTATCTAACTCAAATAAAATAAAAGAAAAAGAATAACATATGAGACCATACATAAATCTGAAAGTAGCTAATAAAGCAAATTGTATAATTTTTTTATTTAAACAACATTATATTTTCGTAAGAATTTTTTTAGAGTATATTTTCGTAAGATATCATCTTAATATTTATTGCTGTATTTAAAAATATAGTATGCAGTATCCACATAATTTAGTAATTAACATTTTTTAAGAGGATCAGTTAGGCAATCATAACGAATTATTCTTTATTAATTCTAACGGGTGCATAATTCTTTATTTTTTATCATAATAAACAATATAAATTATAATGGCTTATGTCCCTTAACCAAGGATTCGTATTATGGTTGATTTTTTGGCATGAAATAAATTGTGTCGGAGAAAAATACTCACCTCGCTCATGATTCTTAACAAAAACTAAGTACAGCTTCGGTCCGGATTATTTCGTATCAATACATGGTAAAAAAATAATGAGTTTTCAATAAAAATATACTATAAATATATTTATATCTGTGGTAAAATATTCAACCCAAAAAAAGCAATATATTAGAAAAATATCGTAAAATCCTAGCTTACTAATATTGTTAAGCTCGGATTATCGTTTATCAATGATTTTTTACCAATGATTTTTTTTTACTTTTACTTAAATTGTGATTTTTGGAGGAAAAAAAATGGGTGGAAGGGTTACACACATGGTCTCACTTAATTGAAGTGGCAAAGGTAGCTTGGCTTTTTGTTGGCCAACTGTGAGGAACTCAATTTGTGGAACTAAAAAAATACTTTAAATTTGACAGACTAATTTTTTTTTTTAATTCTGGGCACTAATACAATTGTTTTTAAATTTAGTGATTTAAAAAATTATTTTTAAAATTGAGGATTGAAAAAATTCCTTTTAAATTTGAGGGAAAAAAACTTATCCAAATTTGAGGAATCAGACAAATATTTAACGATGATAACATGTCATTAAATTTTATGTTGCAATTGCTAAGGTGACTTATGTTAGCCACGTTTGCAGTTTTGTTAGTGTTGATAGATAGAGCTTAGAAAAAAAAAATTCAAAATTGAAATAAAAGATTTTTTCTATAAATTTGGGGGAACAAAATCAAATTCATATGAAATTTCACGGACTGGAAACAAAATTTGACCAAAAACATATATACATATTTCAATTGGTATGATATGATGACTAGGATAATGGTAACCAAGAGGGTTGAAGACTATTGTCAAGGTATTGAGAGCAAGAAAATTCAACATATCAAATTGATAAAAAAAAAGGCAATGATCAACTAATCCGTAAGTCTCAAAGTTAATTCATATGAGCTTAATCCATAAATTTTTTTTTCAAAAATATATTTTACGAATTAATTTAAAATTAATAACTCAAATATGAATCAAATTTGTAACTTTCAAATCATTAATCTGATATTCTAACCAAATGAACTAATAATCTAATTATGTTATAAAATAAATAATATTATTATATATAACACTAAAATTTTTAATGTATATTTAATGCGCATGTAAATTTAAATAATTAATTTTGTGATAATTAATTTTGATATAACTCATATGAAATATTTAATCAGTATATTTTTTATAAATAAAAAATATTTAATATTAAAAAAAGTTATTAAAATTAAAAAAAAAAACACTTACGGATCACGTAATCCATATGAGTTATATAGATCATGTAGTCCGTAAAAACAAAAAACACTTAGAGTGTGTTTGGATAGGATAATTTAACTAGGTAATGTATTTTTGACAGAGAATTAATTTTTTTTATTAAAAGTAACTGTTTGGATGTTTTAGTAAGAGAAATTCAAAATTTTAAAATTTTAAAGGAAATTTTAGTTAGTTGAAAGAATAGAATTTCAAATTCTATCTTCTAAGAGAGTGAATTTGAAAATTCTTTGATTTGAGAAGGTTGAATTTCAGCAACCACTTAAGTTCTAACTTTACATATTAACGTTAAAAGTCATATGCAGTGAAGCAGTGAAGACCTAACGCCCCTAAAATTTGGGAAAATCTAGGCAATATCAGGAAGACCGAGCTCCCCTAGAATCGCATCAACAACACACTGAAGCAGAATGTCACCATCAAAATGAGCCTCGCAACCTCTATTGTGGGGAATGTTGATTCCACCGATGATTAGGGGATAACCGGGTTTCAAACGGCGGAGGTCAAAGCCATGACCAATCTGAAAGGGAAGAAGCTTGGAGGGAGTGGCAGAAACCAAGGATTTGTTAACTTGGATGGAGGGGGTTGGGGTTGAAGTGGCTTAGACCGAGACTGAGATGGATCTGAGACGGAAGGTATAATGTTTGCAAGGAAAAGAAAGGTTGTATCTAAACACAGAATTTAAAAGATGAAAGAATTTAAATTAAAGCATTTTAAATTCTCAAAATTTAAAATTCTTGTAATTTTAAATTATCTCATACAAACACACTCTTAAAAATATTTTTAAAATTTTATTTTAATACTAGGTACACAAAACAATATGCCTGATGCACCTGGCAAAGCACATACATCTAATGCTAGTTAGGCCCATGACCCGATAAGTTAATTTAAGGCGCAACAAGTTATATATCTAATCCAACTAATTAAATTAAAAACTAGAAGATTAGGATGACCCAACATTTAGTAGTTACATTTCAAGGTTCTAATTAAAAAATGGCAGTTGCTATTCTAACGTCATGAATTGAATTATCACCTCCCACGTGCTTCTAAATTTTTATTATTCCCAAACCATGTTTTTAACAGAAATACTGTTTTTATTATGTAAAAGCGATGCAAAACTATTACAATAGAAATATATTTCTGATTTCCATTGTAAACTTTATCTAACGGAAACATATTTTTGTTATGTAGTTTTTTTCATCTTTACTTGCATAACATAAATATATTTTTATTTTGTTAATTTTTTAGGAATAAAAAATGTACTTAGTTGTAGATATAAGTTATTTTTTCAAGCTAGTCAAATTAACAGTAACCCATATTACCTTTTTAATTGAAAAAAATGAATTTAGTGTCACAATCTACCTTTTTTAATCGTAAGAAAATCAATTACGATATAAATTTAGTGCCATATTTAATTAGGTTACCATTAATAAATGTATTTTTTATAATAATTAATTTGATCACTCTTATAAATTGTAATTTATATATTAAAACAATTCATTTTTAATTAAAAAATAATGTATTTGATAGTTATTACAATTAAAAAGGATAAATTGTATCTTAATTAATCTAATTTCAACTAAAACAATGTATTTTGTATCACCATTAATTTGTTTAGTTTAAAAAGATAGACTATATCTACAATTAATTATATTTATCATAAAAAAATTAGCCAAATAGAAATATATTTCCATTGTGTAAATGAAGGTGAAAAAAATATATAATAAAAATATGTTCTCGTTGCATATATAATGGACATATATTTACGTTGCATTTTTTTTTCACCTCTCCTTACACGATTGAAACATGTTTTGTTGCGTAAATATACAATAAAAACATATTTATTTTTAAGGATATATTTAGAATTAGATTTTTATTTTACACGCATGGAGTGAGAATAGCATCTTCCTTACAAATTCATAACAAAAATCACAAAAGCCCAACAAAGTCCCAATACAAAAGTTACATAATTCGCTAATCCATTATTAGGCTCTAGTAAATGACTAGTATAGCTTTAAGCCTCATTTTTAAATCTCTATCAATCAGATGCTACCACTATTAAGTATTAAAGGATGAGAGAGGCGACAAATTTGGACAATAATAGACAATTGATATCCACTTTTTCTATGAAGACTTACATTCACAAATGAAATCATATCCACAAATCATCTTTTAAGAAAAATAAAATAAAATAAAAAGTGATATGTCTACCTACTACCGTTATTAATATTGTTAACCATCCAGAGTAGAAAAACTTTTGTAAATCCTTTTGAGAAAGAAAAGAGAAATTTTATAATCATACTTTCATAGTATAGATATTTTGTTGAAATAAATATTTGATTTCTTCTTACTCACATTAAAACTATTTTTTTATATAAAAATTCTGGTGTCATTTTTCTTCTTTCTACATTTAACTTCTTTTTTTTTTGTCTAAGGAATGTTTGTTGTGTTTTAAAAAATAAAACAAAGTTTAGTCTATTAATTAATTCCCAACCTACGATTTAAAACACTTGATCAAAAGTTAAACAAGAGACAATTTAAAATTTTATTTTGGTGGCAATTACTAATAAACAACTACAAATATAAATAGTTATATTGTACCAAGAAACATAAACAATCATACGCTTTTATCAATATTAAATAATTTGACAGAGAAAAAAATTCAATTGTTCTTAAATAAGGTACTATAATTAAAAACTGTAAATAAAAAGAATTAAATATCAGGACTCGGGAGAAAGTAATAAATGTCATCTATCCAACCTTGACTCCCGTTATCATACTATCAAACTTAAGGGCAAAGCATGGAAGGTTGGATAGTGTTGTGATAATTTTTTTTTTATTCATAGGAATAAAAAATAGTGGGAAAAAAATTTATAATAACTCTTATAATTTATTCAATTAATTGAATTAGATAGTTTGACTAATAATTATTTGGTTAAGGCTAATATTTTAGAATGAATAAAATAATGTAGACCAAAGAATAATTAGGGCAGTGGGCAACTCCCATTCCTTTCTTCTAAAATGAAACGTAACTACTTGTATAATGTATTTGACTTTTAATTTTTAACCTTTTTTTTCTTTTATGCTGATAAAATTTATAATATTTTTGTTTTTTGTAAATATATTCTTTCATTGGATGAGATAGTGAATTTTAATTTTTAATATTTTTACCAAAATAAAATATCTTAAAAGAAACTTCAAAATAAAAAAAAATCCATAAAAAAATCAATAAAAAACTTAATTGTTTCTTAACTCAATTTTGATTTCTAAAATTTGTATGTTATTATTTAATTATGTGTGTACTTGCGGTATAATTTTTTTATGCTAAATAATATCAGATGTCGAAATTAGAAAATAGTACATTAAACTTTATTGATATTTGTAAAATGTTTTCCCTCTCAGAAATATTTTTTATGCATTTCTTGTTTTTATATTAATATTCACAAATTACTTTTTTAATATTATTTTTACTAAAGTTAATAACGCATGTTATATAATCATTGAACTAATAGGTAATTAATACAATATATTAATGTAGAAAATAGTGCACTAAAATTAAATTTTATTTTTCAAATGTTTTTAAACTTTTTATTTATTTATAAAAAAACAGTTTAACACCATAATATACGTATCTCTAAAACACAATCTTGATAAGAGAACGTCTATGGTACAATATATTCTTCCAACATTGATTGTTCATACACAATATTTAAATTTGAAAATTTACTTTTAAAAACTAAATATGTCTATTTATAGTAGTTAAAAAAATAAAATCAAGGATTACTTATTTATCATGATTATAAATTGTAGATTATATATATTCTATTGTCTTATATTAAAACAATAGTTATAAATCTTCTTATTACATTTCTTACCGATTCTCCTACGTTATTTGTATAATAAATATAAATGTGTTTTACACTTTCACAATATTAAATATATAGTTTTTAATTTTGATATTTTTTATAAAGCAATTAAATATTAACGAAAATATAACATATAATATAATATCATCATTAAACTTATGACATATTAATAATTTAACGAGACATGGGTTACTATTTTTTATTTTTATTTCCAAGCCTAAAACATGTTTTTTTTTTATCATTATATTAATATAAAATAATTTTCGTTGCAAGCATGTTTATTGAAGGCAGTAAACATACAAAATGTGGGTATTATTTTTTTTAATAAGATTTATTTTATCTCCAAAATTAAGATTTAAATTCTAAACCACTAAACTATATAACAATGTATCAATTGTGAATAACCTGGCTTAAAACATTTTCTTTTTAAGACGCAGGCTATATATATCGTGAGAGAGCCAGTTAGGTCTCCAAGATGGTGTTTGAAGGCGGTACTAGTTTATGACACCAAGAAGTGTTTTGAGCATTACAATGTTGGTGCATTGCATTTGTGTGTGAGAGTGTAGCTATAGAGAAGAAGGAAGAAGAAAACAAAAAAAGGGTAAAAAGAAAAACCCAGGCTTAGGCCATTAGGGTTAAATTGGAAAACTAGGAAAGAAAAGAAAAAAAAGACAAAAGATAAAAAATCTAGACCATTGATTTAAAATTGTTCCTCATGGTGAGAGAGCTCAAAGCATCTTTAATTAAAAAAATTTGAATTCAAAAAACCATCCATTAGATATATTATTATTTTTCTTTTTCATGCTAAAGGTTGAATTTTAAGAAAAAAGATTTCAAGATTTTTTTTAACTATTATTTTTTAATGTTATTTGAGAGAGAGAGAAATTCTAAACAAGTAAAATTAAAGAATTCAAAATTAATTATACTACTAAAACAAAAAAAATAACAAAAATTCGTAACATCATAAAATCCAAAAAAAAATTAAAAAGACAGATGTACAGGTTTGTCCTCTAGTTCGGAATAATTTTTTAATTTTAATTTATTATCAAGAGAATTTGTATTTGCCTATATTTTTAATTTTTAGTAAATTAAAAAGACATTTTTCTTAGATTTTTCTATTATAAAATATTTTTACGTGAATATAGTTTTAAAATATAGAGACACAGAGTGTCAAACTTAATGGTAAATGATAGAAGTAATTTACACACGATCCCAACTTTAATTTTTATTTTTGTTATTCTTATGCTGTTATGAGAAATTCAATTCAGCATGTGATATCAAGTCAACTATATCTTCAAATGTATTTACAGGAATAAATAATGATAATAATAATAAATGTGATTCTATACAAGAAATTTGAGGATTGATTTGGTTGTGTTTAAATGGGAAGAAAAAGAGAGGAATTTTTGACATCTCGTAAATAATGATAATAATATCACGTCATACTCATACAAAGTGCGTGCCATTCGATACCAAAAATTAATGCGTTGTCTACTGCGAGTTGTCTGATATTGCACCTTCACCAACCGTTGATCGTTTTCATTTTATATATGTGCTTCTGTTCGTTTTCCAAATCTCCTCTTTGTTTCTGAATCTTCCCTTCGCAGTTGCAGAGATGGCTTCTCGCTGCTGGCCTTCCGATGCCGAGGTGCGTGTTTTGTGCTTAATTTATATTCTGATCTGCTCCTTAAATTAATTCGTCCTCATTTTTGCGTAGCTTAATTTTCTTTTCTTGCTTCACCGTTTGGTGACATTGCATATTCTTCGCTCTGAAGCTGTTTCTGTTTCTTCCCTGAACTCTGTTTCTTGTTTTTGCATCGGTTGGTTTGCAAATTGCAATTGGCATATTTAGCTGGAAGTTCGTATTTGTGTTGAACGCATCATCAAATCAATGAAACTGATAGTTATTTAATTTTTGAAAATTCGCGTAATGGATATCATTTAATGATAACGTACTAGTTTGTTTCTCGAAAATTTAATGATAACGTACTAGTTTGTTTCTCGGTAACTGCACATCATTTACCTTGCTCTAGAAGGTAAGAGTGTTTGGATCGGTTTTGGATATTATATTATTCTATTAATAATAAAATTGATTGATCGTGAGCAAGGGATTTCTGGTGAATCCTCTCCATTGTGGCTCAACCTAGGATAATGTTCAGCATGACCTTAATGTGGTAGCAACTTATTTAATTCATAATGTTTTGAGCCTTTCGAAAGTTGGCGAATGGAATGTTACAATGGAAGTGGAAAATAACTGACACATGTTAAGAGAACCTGAACAGTTGGAGTGGAGGAAGAATTTCCTTTTGATTCCAATACTGTTTGATACTCTGTGATTGATCTACTTGTAATCTGCAGCTAAATGAGTTGAGAGAGAGAGTTTCGAAAATAGGGGATCTGAATAAAGAGGAAGTTCGAGTTGTGGTATCTCCCTATCGAATATGTCCTTTGGGGGCACACATTGATCATCAGGTATTCTAATCTTTCTGTCATGTTATTGCAAAAGAAACTCAATGATTGATCTTGAGCAATATGTGCTAGATCAGTAGTGCTGGGCAGATAAATTTCATCTGTTCAGTTGCCACTTGCCAGGCAATTTTCTCACAATTTTCATTTTGAAATTTGAATGAGTTCTCTTGCAATTTCCTTTGGTATTTGCAGGGTGGGATCGTTTCAGCTATGACAATCAATATGGGAGTACTTCTGGGGTTTGCTCCTTCTGGCAGTAACCAGGTAAATTAACTTCTTTCATGCTCATAAAGTCAAAATTAACTTCTTTCATGCTCATAAAGTCAAAATTAACTTCTTTCATGCTTTCACTTGATATGATCCCTATGCTCACAGACTCATTATTCATGATGCTTTCATTTGTTTGATGAATGATCTCGGGGTTTTAGGTTGTAATTCGCTCAGGACAATTTGAGGGAGAAGTTAAGTTCAGGTCTGTGGTCAATGATTATAACGCTTGCTGTTTCTTATTTTTTTTTTCCTCAAAAGTTTCATTCCATTTCTTATAAAATTATCTTGGCTGAATGCATGCCAGATGCATTTATTTAGATATGTGCTACCTTTGACCATATCATTAGGATTACAAGACATGCTTCCTAATGGTTAATGAAGATGAAATATAATTGCTAACTCTTACTAATTGACAAATGATGTAAAGCTTCACCATCATTACGTATATGGCTGAATGATGGGCTCTCTAAGTAGTAATTGGTATATGATTTCAACCACCATTCTTTATTTCTTCTTTTAGTTACATAGGAGGTGCGAGTACCTGGGTAGGGGAGGGGATAACCGGTCTGGTGGAGGATCAGACCTCCAACGTCATCATCACACCCAAATCTTCAAGATTTAGGGCCAGTGTCAATTGAGCTATTACATGCGTTTCTAATGTCATTCTGATCTTGGGCTCTTCCTGTTTTTATTGCAAAATTTTGTTATCTAGAACATTATATAATTTGCCCAATTTTGAGTTATAAAGTGATTGGATATTTGATAGAGTTGATGAGATTCAGAAGCCAAAAGATAAAAATTTGGACAAAGATTCATCAGAGCTACAGGAACAATGTAACTGGGGGCGTTATGCTAGAGGAGCCGTATATGCACTAAAGAGTAGCGGAAACATTCTTTCTAAGGTCAGATATAATGCCGGAGGTTCACCTTTCTGTTCATCACTTGATTATGCTGAGTTTGTGCTATATGTATATCAGATGGATAGCAGCTCTATATGATAATATAGTTTAACCTGCACTTTCACTTTGATTAAGTTGAATATTTATGCTCTGCAGTGTAGTTTACGTAGGGCTTAAAAATTGTTAACTAAAAGGCATAATTACCCCAAGTTTGATGTTCTATACGTTCTGGGGAAAGGGATCCATCCATTCTGTATGTTAGGAAGAAGATGCTCTGCCATGAAAACCTGTCATAGGGGTAGTTATCATTCTAATAGCGGTTATTGTAGTGGTTATTATAGCGGTTATTGTATTGGTTATTGTAGCGATTATTGTAGTAGGAATATAGACATGCAATTGTGTATAAAAGCTCTAAGAATCAATGAATAAGGCAAAGAAAGAGAAGAATTTAGAAAATTAGTTTGTAAGGAGGTCTTGGTCCTCGAAACCAAGTAGTGTAGTTTTCTTCCCCTCCCCTCTGCTCCTAACAATTGGTCCGACCTGCCACTCTTCAATGGCGGACACCGAACTTTCCATCGCCTGTGTGGATCGTCTCGAGGCCGCCATGGCCAAACTCGCTGCAATTCAAACTTCCATTGTTACAGACCAAACTTCCATTACTTCCAAACTTGATGCCATTATTCGGATATTGAATACCATGGTACCTAAACAACCCTCTCCATCTTCTGCCTCTGTGAAGTCACCACCCATGCCGCCTCTGCTTCCTAAGACAATCAACCCAACTTCTTCCTCTGCTAAGCCACCACCAACAGCAGAAACCACGCCACCTCCACCAATAGCAGAAACCACGTTGCCTCCCCTTCCCATGGCAACTTTCCACCTTCCCGTTAACAAGCACCACGCACTCTCCTTCGAATCCCTCCCGGTCGCCAGTCATCGGTCCCACACAAAGTCCTCTAGTCATGGCATCCTTCCCTCTGACATCCACTTCTCCATTTCTGTTGTGTGTGTTGCCACGGTCAGGGACACAAATCTCAACCACCCCTTCCTCCTCCTCATCTTCGTCATTCTCGTCGCTGCCAAAGGGCTCTGTCTCCACAATCATCTTCAGGCACTAATTCTTACACCCATTTTCATTTGGGATCCAGGTTCTGTTTTCTACACCCAACACCTTGAGGACAAGGTGTTTTTGATGGGCTAGGGAATGTTAGGAAGAAGATGCTCTGCCATGGAAACCTGTCATAGGGGTAGTTATCATTCTAGTAGTGGTTATTGTAGTGGGGGTGCGGTTATTGTAGTGGTTATTATAGCGGTTATTGTAGTGGTTATTGTAGCGGTTATTGTAGTAGGAATATAGATATGCAATTGTGTATAAAAGCTCTAAGAATCAATGAATAAAGAGAAAGAGAAGAATTTAGAAAATTAGTTTGTAAGGAGGTCTTGGTCCTCGAAAACCAAGTAGTGTAATTTTCTTCCCCTCCCCTTTACTCCTAACATATTATCTAAGTATGAACCTTAGTAGCAAGAGGTTATTGTCAACTTCCCTATGAGTTCTTTTGTGAAACACTAAAATAAACTAGCAAATCAGACTGAAGCTTTTTTTTCATAATTGTTATTTTTACTGTGCTTATAATTTTAAAATTTAGTTATGTTTGTATTTAAAATCAATTCAGTGAAATTTTATTATTCAACAATCCAAAACAGTGAAATTTGGATGTCTCAACTTTCTATGCTAATCCTTAAACTTATTTGGGACATCACGACAAGCAAAAAAGACGTGGTAGAGAAAACTGAAGAGGCAATAGTCTGCCCATTTTAGGCTCCCTCGTGATCACTTTCCCTACCCCTGATCTTGCATAAAACAACCAACATGAAAGAAGTTCACGTTACAATTGTTGTCCATCAATTGTCTTATTGAAATTAAGTTCAAAATAAGTCCAAGGAACACTAACATGTCTCAAAAGGAGGGGTTAATGTCTTCAACAGAAATAATAGAAAGAGTATTACCATCAACAATTTGAATATTTTGGTGTCATTGTAAGTGCGAACATTGTGCAAATGTTCTGGGGAACTAGTCATGTGATTAAAGACCCCAGAATCAACAAATCAATGTTGAGATGAGATGAGATGGCATTGGACTTACCTCAAATGCCCAAGGCAGAAAGAGCGGATTGTACCATTTGCTGCACACTCTCCACAGTCAAAGCTCCTGCACTGGAGGTTGCAGGAGTAGTGGTTGTGCCCATTGAAGTAGTAGTGGCGTGAAAGGTTCTCCATCGAACAACAAAGCTTCATAAGAAATTGATCTTGTTTGGTGATTTCATAGACTTGTTGAACAACAACAAGAAGCGAATTTTGGAAACACCAACATGTAAAATAGCGGAATGATCAACCCACAAATTAAGGAACCCACAATTATAATCCTAAATAGAGAGACTTCCTTGATGGTATGTAGCTATGTCCCTATTTGGATAAACTTCTCCATAAGCACTAATAGAAGAAGAAATTAAAAAGATAAAATGAATTAAACTCCTCCCATAAGAAGGAGGGCTTAAGTCTCAAGGTAGGAGATTTGTGATACCATGTCGAGAAATTTTGGCTTGATGCCCTCTTTGATCCTATTCTCCTCTATAAATAGTACAGATTGATTTTCAACTCTTAATGACAAATTAATTCTAATCCCCAATTCAGACAACCTAATTAGGATTTCTTAATATATAAAATTAATAGGCTGATTATATTTCTAATTGCTACGACATATAATATAATCAAGAATAATAATTGGTTCCCTGGCTAACAATGTGATCTACTCTCCTCATTGGTGCCTCCAAATGTCTTCTTTGCACATATCCAAACATCTTAACTAATTTTCGGATATCAATATCTCCTTGTACACAATCATTTGTGTTCTATCCTTTGTTGTATGATCACTTATCCTTCTTATTTTTTGCTACTCCCACTTTTTTCTATTTTCCTTTTAAAATCTGACATTCACTATTATAGAGTATAATTGGTCGTATAGCTGGCCAACTGAATTATACAAAAGAGAAAATATTAAGATTTTCAGTAATCATAAAGTACTGGAAGATGTATTATGTTTCTAGGTTGCTTATTTTTGTTCATGACTTCAGCAATACAGTTTGTGATATTTTAGTTGGCTGCTTTATCAACATGCTTTCAGATTTTAAGCATTGCACAGCGTTGTTATGTTTAGCAAAGTTCGGGCTCTTTAGATCCTATGTCTGGGGTCCTGTTATGAGATTTTATTTTGGTACATCTCATTAGTTTTAATTGTTTTAAAGTTTACATTAGTTTTTTTTTAAACATCAGCCGTAGCAACTAAAGTGAAATTATTGGGAAAAAAATGTTTATTGCACTTTTGTATTTCTTATGTAATAAATACTTTCCCCAGTAAAATCCTTTTAGTTGCTTAAAATTAGCTCTAAGGGTTAATGCCAACAAAACATTTTTCTTGTTGTTCAAATTATTGATGATGACATTTGATTTACTACAAAACAAAATAGAACTTACCTCTGTCAGCTTGATCCTGTTTAGAACTGGTTCTTGGGTAAATGTTAGATGAGTGCAACTGTAAATATCTTTTCTCCAGCCTCATGGCCAGAAAATAAGAAACTGCTTATGTTGTATTTCTGGTTTTCTTACAATGAAGATCACTGCATGCAATTTATTTCTGTTATTTCAAAATGTATTCCCACCCATCCTTATTACAATGTTTCCAGGGTATCATAGGATACATATGTGGTTCTGAAGGTCTGGACAGTTCGGGCTTAAGCTCTTCTGCTGCAGTAAGATAGTGACTTCTCCCTGTCTACTTTCTCTTAATTTGGTCCTTAAAATTATGAGTATGATGGCCTTGTAATAATTGAAAAGAAATTCATCAGAAGAATATCTAGCTAGTTTAGCTTCTTGAGAAAAATTCACTTTCGAGCATGGGTTGGGGATATTGGAACAGAGGATGAACTAGGAGAGGAGAACAATTTTCGTTGTCAATGTTTTCTGCTTTCCTTTGTGCATCCATGTGCACTTTAATTCCTAGTAGTAACAAAATAAATGATCATTGAAGAAATGATTTATTATTTATTTATTTGACTGTAACTTTATTAAAAGTAAAAATACTTTTATAACCCTGAATTACTAATAATGCCTTAATTACAACCAGATCCCAATATATTATTTCACTCTTCAAATAATGTTAATATCTGTTAATCTGATCCTATGCTCATTTTCATTTTGTTCTTTTTTTAATAAGCTGTTCGTTTTGATTTCTTTTGAAAAACACCATGATAGATCACTGTTGGCAACTGTTCATGTCTTCTGACTTTCTCTGGGTATTTCAACTTTCATTGTTTGGAAGGTTGGAGTGGCTTACCTCATGGCTTTGCAATATGCAAATGATTTAGTAATATCTCCCACAGAACTTATTGAATATGATAGGTAAGTCTATCCAAGTCCTTGGGGACAGTCACTATGCATTCTTCTTGAACCATGGGCAAATGTGTGTGTTTTTTTTTTTTTATTTGCCAATGTTAGTTTTTGTTAGAGGGAGAGATTCGAACCCACGACCTCTCCCTCCTCCCTTCAACCACCAAGCCAATCACCATGGGCAAATGTATGAATCAGTGCAGTCAAAGGCATCAGAATTTCTTAAGTAATTGAAAGTATTTGATAAGGTGTACTAAATGCTCCTTAACCAATATCCAGTGCACTCTTTAGCAGTACCCCTTATAATTTTACTTTGAATGTCATGTCTTCATGAATGCGAAATAGTCAAATATTTTAACAGTCTTCATCCTGCCCGCCCCCCAACATTATTGTTTGCGTATTTCTGTTAGCAAGGCTTTGGCGTCTTTCAGTTCAAGGCGTTAAAACCCCTAACACCTCTTGACTTTAACTACCTTGATATGGATTGACTTCTGTGTGTTAGAAAAAGGGAAATATTTTTCTTCCAATCTCTGCTTCTCACACTCTTGTTACACCTCTTTTCAAGCTGTTGCTCACTATGATAGGAAAGTAAAATGCTTCTAAAATGTTGCCATTGAAGTTGAAAAGTTAAGATGCCACCAAAGCTTAAAAGGAATTAGATCCCCATCCTTTTATTCATTGTGATTATAGATATACTACTGAGTCATTTCTTAATTGTCTGGTGATATTAGATCAGCCCTCTTAAATGTTACTTTTCTCTTTATAGGTTGATTGAGAATGAATATTTGGGTCTGAAAAATGGCATAATGGACCAATCAGCTATTTTGCTTTCAAGCCATGGTTGTTTGATGTGCATGAATTGCAAGGTAATACCTGGATTAATGTGTTGTCGTCACAAGTTCTAAATGTCTTTTGATTTTTTGAAGCATATCCATCAGTTACAGAACTAGATTTGGTATCTGGCATGTTGATCATGTGCGCTTTTGTCACTCAAGCTTCTTATTGTGTCCATATGTATGTTTATGCATCTTTTTCACCTATATGGAGGGTGGTAATGAGGGATTATGTGTTTGAAAAGCAATCGAGCAGTGTAGGTCATTGTAAAATATACAAGGGAAACTAGAGTGGCTCACCTCCCCACTTTCCCCCAAGAAATAAATTGCCGACGATATCGTTTACCAAATCCTCACTGTCAATGTTTATATATTCCTCTAAATGCTGGGGCAATTGAATTTATCAACCAAAGCACTTCAAAATTTTGCCACTAACTTGTAGCATAAGTTGCCATCTTACAAATATAAAGAATTCTTGTTCCACAAACTTGTATTAATTGCTAGATCTGTTTCATGTAGGCATTGATTTTTGATACTTGCTTAATTCAGATACATGAAAATTGAAAAATACTTTTGTTTGCAGTTGCACTGCAGCATCCCTTGGATAAAGATGAACTGGATATCTTTTAAGATGTAAATAACTAGTTTTTTTGTTGATTTTTTTTACAGTTGTTTTGCTTGAAAATTTTTCTATGGTATTTAGCTTGTCATATTAAGCTGTTTTAGAAAATAAAAAATAATAAATATTGCACTGAGGTTTGAATTTATGACGCCAGGCATACTAGCCTCCCCCCCCTCCCCCCAACTATGCCGACCCTAGTGGGTTTATTTCTATCCTACTTGAGATAGGGGGACATGTTAGCTTAATTAATGCAATTAAATATTTAGCATAATAATTAATTAACACCACTATTTGTAATAATGGTTTTAATTAATAATTATGCTTCAAATAATTTCTCCCTGTTATTGTTGATTTGTTGTCCTTCCTCTATTTTCATGTGTTGGTTTGGCACATGCAGACCAAAGATTATAAACTTGTTTACCAACCAAAGGTTCTAGAATACAACGAGAGTGGGCAGCCGAAAGCAACCAGAATATTGTTGGCACTTTCGGGGTTGAAGCAAGCTTTGACGAATAACCCTGGATATAACAAGCGAGTTGTAGAGTGTCGAGAGGCCGCACAAATTCTTATTGAGTGAGTTTTTCTTTCTTCTTCTTTTGCAAATTTATTACTGTTGTCATTCATTTTTTTAATAAGAACTTGTCTTTACTTTACATGCATTGCAAAATATTTAAGACATTTCTAAGTTTGTGTCTCAACTCTCAAGAGCTGTTGCCAAATGCCAACTTTACACTTACAAAAGGGTGTCAATAAACTGAGCTAGAGGATGGAAGTGGTTGATTACTAAAATGGATAAATACCTTTTACTCCTCATTAATCT
This sequence comes from Glycine soja, assembly GCF_004193775.1. Classification (NCBI taxonomy): domain Eukaryota; kingdom Viridiplantae; phylum Streptophyta; class Magnoliopsida; order Fabales; family Fabaceae; genus Glycine; species Glycine soja. The sequence goes on from NC_041009.1 coordinate 2,313,252, forward strand.
CAACTAGGTCTCTCACGAATCCATTTTTGATGTTGTCAAATTTACATCAGTTTAGTTTATTATAAGATGAGGGTGAGCCTTGACACAATGGTAAGGTTGCTGCCTTGTGACCTGAAAACCACGGGTTCAAATCCTATAACAATCATTCTGTTTGTGGGGCAGGGCTGCATACATTTGCCTTACCCAAACCCCACTACATTGGAGCATCGTGTACTGGGTCACATAGTTTATTAAAAGATGAATGGTAGAAGTTCTAATTGCAATAATAACTAAAGTTGATATATAAGACATTAGCAAGGTAAACAAGTTAGCTCTTATTGTGAATAATATTTCAAGAAGATATTTGGTGAAGAGAAGGAAAATAATTATAAAACAAGCTAAATAAGTTGGGTTTAATATTTTTAAAACAACCTAAACCAAAGCTTAAAATTTGGCTCATTTAAATAAATGAGTTAAGCTTGAACATCCTTTTTTATTTTCATGCAAGTCAAACTAGAGTTTTAAATTTTGTCATAGTAGTTTTTACTCATTTGGTTTTTGGTCCCTATACTCCCCCTCCCCAAGGTATAGGTCCATACAGTTTCCTATTATTAAGGTTTTGCTCCCTTTGAAACCAATATACAATTAGAACTTAGAACTAAATTGATGTATATGAATTTGGTGAGATAATCAACGCCCAAGAAGGTTATATTATTTTTTATTCATTTTGCAGAGCATCTGGAGATTACACAACAGAGCCCATCCTATCTAACGGTCAGTATCTTGCCTTCTCACATGTGAACCTAGTTATATCTTTTTATCAAATAGCTAACTGATCTAAGTAATTTTTTTTGTTTTTTCCACTGAGCAGTTGATCCAGAAGTATATGACACTCACAAGGTATAAAGCATTGTCATGTTAAATTGATAAGTATACAGATCTTTACATATCCTGGTTAATCTATGATATAATGCACAATTTATATTTTGGGTGATGGGCTGATGGCATAACAAACATGAAATGTATAGCTAAATAAATAGGTTTCTTTTTTTTCTAGGAATATGATTTTGAAAATTGTATAACTGTAGAAAAGTAATAAATGCACTAATATTTTCTTTCTAAGCACTACAACAACAACAACATCAAAAGTCTTATCCTAATAGTTGAGTTTGGCTACTCAGATTACCCAAAGTTATTTTGCTCGGTCAAAGACTAAAAATTTAGAAATATTATTTACCATGAGATCTATCCTGACCAATTCCTCCAAAGTCCGTCTTGGCCTCCCTCTTCTCTTCTTCACTGGGCTATAATCATACAGCCCATTCTTCTCACTGGTGCCTCCCATGGCCTTCTTTGAGGGTTAATAGTTTTCTGAAATAAACCCAGCTTGATAGAATTTTATTTTTGTTTTGCACAGTTGTCAATGGATTTGTAAATAATGTGTTGATTGGGCCATGGAATACTGAAATTCATCAATCACTATGTTGGAGTTCCTTCAGAGTACAGTCAACATAATAACAAACTTATATGGGAAGTAGTCTATGTTTAAATAGTTTGTGTTTAACTTGAGCTATCTCTCGTGCATTCACGCTCAAAACAGGCTTTGAAATGTTTTCCAAGATAGCAATGGTGTATTCCACATGCCAAAGTTTATTGGATCTTGTGCTTCCAAATCTTGCCACTTTAAAAATGTTCAAAATGCAGATAAAATTATGCTTGTTAGCTGTTATATCGACATTTGCAAGAAAGTATTATAGATTTTTTGCTATGCTAGTTAATAGAACCTGCTTACTTGTTCCAGCTTATTTACTGATGTTTAATGCTTCTTTCATATGTTGTATAATCTAAATCCCGGCTATGATTTTAGCATAATCAACTAATCAAGTACTCCTACATTTTGTTTGTGCAGCACAAATTAGAACCCAATCTAGCCAAAAGAGCGGAGCATTATTTCTCAGAGAATATGCGAGTTATGAAAGGTATAATCAGTTGAATTGCTTAGATAAATTTCATCTTGAGGTTTTATGCCCTGCTCATTTAACTTTTTTTACTATAAACATAATTTTATTAATTTATTTAATTTTTAACCCAGGAGTTGAGGCTTGGGCGATGGGCAATTTAAAAGATTTTGGAATGCTTATTACAGCTTCTGGTCGGAGTTCCATTCAAAATTATGAATGTGGTATAACTTAAATCCCCAAGTTCATTATTGAAATGTTTTGAAATTTCATCTTCTTGCTTTTATAATATGAAAGTGACATGAAGTACTGGAAACCAAAATGGGGTGGAAAAACATATATATTTCTTATGCAGTTATTCAATTTTCCAATATCTAGCTGCACATATTTCTATAAGTATATAGCCTTGAAAATTTACACACAAAAAAAAAATAATAAAAAATCAAGCCTAGAAACCGCTAACATTTTACACAAAATAGTGTTGGATTTTAAACTTTTGTTGTTACCTTTAGTACTCTGAAACACTTTTAGTTCTGTCCTTTCCTTCTCTACTGTTCTATATTTTCCTCTAAACTTTTTTTAATTGCTTTCCTAAAGCTTTCTTCCAAGCCCTTGGTACATGATGGAATGTTCACTATGAATCCAGATTCTCTGCAAAGCAAAATATTTATTTTCTATTTTAGTTATCCAAATTTAATTGAACTGCCCCTGGTGTCCTATCATTTGCAGTATATCTGGATTGTATTGATAAATAGAAGACCAAAATGAAACACAGCTGATTTTTAAGAGGAATCTAATAATTTAATCAAAGGCATCATGAATAATTTTTCATTAGCTTTGATTTAAAATCAATTGAAAATTTTTCATCAGTTCTTATTGTATGCGTGCGTGCTTTAAAAATAACATCTAATACTTTTGAGACATGAAAACTGACATGTTATCGTTAGATAATTAGATGTTAGAGTAACCATTGATGATCATGTTGAATGATGTGTCTGCCAAGGTTGTGAACCTCTGATTCAACTGTATGAGATCCTTCTGAGGGCTCCCGGTGTATTGGGAGCGCGCTTCAGTGGTGCTGGGTTTAGAGGGTGTTGCCTTGCATTTGTGGAGGCTGACCTTGCAACTGAAGCTGCATCATTTGTCAGGAGGGAATATCTCAAGGTACAGCCAGAGTTAGCAAGCCAAATAAGCAAAGACACTGCAGTTTTGATATGTGAATCTGGCGATTGTGCACGTGTAATTTAAACAGCATTGTTGCCGTTAATACTTGTATTGCATCATCATTCTTATAATTGTGATCGCAGCTGTCAATCTCATTGTAATTCTATCAAATCTTTTTATTGTTTTCATGTATTTCGCGGCCTAGAATAAGCTCACGTTACATTATTAGATTTGAAAGAGGTGTATTTTAGATGGCGAAATGTAGTTATAATCCTTAGATTATAAAATCAATATAATAGACTTTTAATAGTTTTGTAACTTATTACATATTTTAGAGGAGTAAATAGACATTTTGGTCCCTGACTTTCGACCCTTTAACAAATTAATTCTTATCTTTTTGAAATGTAAAAAATAGTCCATATTTTTGTATAAATTTTGCAAAATAGTCATTGCCATTAAATTTAAAAGTAACGTCGTTAGTGAGCTGCATTGTTGGCAATTTTAGTGCCACATAGACTATCCAATGCGATAAATTGTCCCAAATTGTGACACGTAGACTGGATTTTGATGCAAAATTTAAAAAGTTGTCAAATATTTTCTTCTTTACTTGCTTCTTCTTCTTTACTCTAATTAGTAGCATTCATCTCTGAATTAACCTTCAGCTAAACGTGATACAACATTAAGGCTAAACAAAACAAGTTGCGAAAGAAATCGCCAACATTTTGTGAATTAAAAAACAATAAATGGAATTAAACTCTATGAAGGATATGAGTAGCATTGAAGACTTTGCAGAAGAAGTTTCTAGAAGAAAGATGAAAAGCCTGATACCACTCCTTGGAGAAAAAAACCCGAAACTCGAGATCCAAGTGTGGATTCTTCTTATAAGGAATAACTGCAACACAATTAGTCCAATCTTGTGACCGAACCAGTTACAAAACAAAAACGACGATGAGAGAAGCAAAACGCACCGAACCAGTTAGTCCAATCTTGTGACCTCTGCAGCAATTCGACACCATAGAGCGTGAAGAAGTCGACGACTTTGTCGTTGTGGTTGCACTAGACGGCATGGACAACCTAGAAGCGTAGAAGAGAGAAGATTAGGTCGAGGATCTTGTCGACCTCGAATCCTTTTCCAATGTCAGTGCGCAATTCAGCCTCGTAGGATTCAAGGGTGTTGGTGAAGCCGTGGAACACCAGAAACTCCCTCACAAGCTCCTCCGTGTGCTGCATCTTCTCCATCGATGCGTGTTTGGTTTGAAGAGTAGTAGTAGTTAGCACACAACTCATGCCTTGACGTGCCTTGAATGTGAGTTGGGATTGTGAAACTATTTAGAATTTACATACTGTGAGTGTGACAGAGGCCCTCACTTCCAATCACCTGAGCCGATTCACCGGGGGTGGGGTGGATAAAGTGTAATTCGAGCAATAGGGATAGTGAAACGTAATAATTTTTACTAATCAAATCAATTTTTCTATTTTAATTTTTTGAAAATTAAAAACAATTTTGGAAATAGAAATCAAATGTTAAAAGTAGGAATGTTGCAGTTATCTGTCCTGAAAATAAATGGAAATAAGTGAAGAAGAAAATATTTGACAACTTTTTAAATTTTACATCAAAGTTCAATCTATGTGTCACAATCTGGGACAATCTGTCACATTAGAGAGTGTATGTGGCATTAAAATTGTCAACAATGCACCTCACTAACCGCGTTACTTTTAAGTTTAATAACAATGACTATTTTGCAAAATTTATACAAAGATAAAAATTATTTTTTACATTTCAAAAAGATAAGAACTAATTTATTAAAGGGGTCAAAAGTCAGAAACAAAAATATTTATTTACTCTATTTTAGAGTTTAAGTTAGATATATTGTCCGTGTAAAGCACGGTTGTCTCTTAGGGCAAAAAAGTGCGAGAAACTTTTTGAGAACTACATGGATTCTTTGAAGGGGTTCAACCACGATGTTTCTTCATTAAAAACGATGAAGATTGGAGTGATCAACATTTTGTGATCATTGATCAACGGTTAAGAGTTATTGTGAGAAACGTATGGTTGTATGAAAAGGGTGAGGTAGTGGTACAGCTGAAACCTGAGGCCTCTAAGTAAAAGCAACCTAGAAAAAGTAAATAAAAAGGATTTGTAGCCTAATAGATGATTAGATGATGGTATACGCAAGTCACAACTTTATGTGGTAGATGTGTGACAAAAAATAATGCAACCCGTATTTTCTGAAGTTCTCTCTCTCTCTATATATATATATTCTCATTATTTTATTTTAAGGATAGTACAGTAATTTAAGGTTTAATTTAATAAAATAAAAAAATATGGACTTAATTTGCTTTTTTTAAGTTACATTTTTCATTCTTTAGTTCTTTGAAAAAGTGTGGCACTTGCGTACATATTTACAAAATCTTTTATGGAAGTCTATCCTGTAAAAATCACATCTTGAGTTTTTTATTGCTTAATTAATGTAAAAAGTCACATCTTTAGTTTTCTTTATTTAATAAAATCTGTTTGACTTAACTATCAAGCACGATCAATTAGCATGACACATAATTTCTCATTTTAACGAGTGATTTCAAGCAAAATTATCTTCCAAAGATACACGTAGGAAAATTATATTTAACTCTGACGAAAAATAATTTACTTAATATTTAAATTATTAGTGAAAATAAACTTCTTTAATTTATTGTTATAACAATTGAAATAAAAAAATTTCTTGCTTGTTAACATGAGATTAAGTAATTTATTGAATATGTTATTTTATTTATCACGAAATAAATATTTTCTTATGAAATAAAATAAGAATTTTTTTCTTCTTCTTAATTTCTTCAAAAGAATGGTCAACCATCAATCTCAACCAAAGATGTGTGGGATTTTATAGTTCTTGGACACTAATCGAAATAATAATCTCTCTTTGTGTTTGGATACTAAAATAGTCTGCTCTTATTTGATGGTTCAAGTTAAGAAAGGCTACCCTGCATAGATATGAGGAGAACTAGTGTGACAGTCTGATTAATTAGTAGAGAACCTTGATTGATAATCATCGTGTAGGTTCTAATGAGTCAAAGATTGGCCAGAATGTACCGAATCTAGTTAATTTTTCACGCTTGTGTGCTATGATAAAGAAAGAACAGTTAAAATTGATTGGTTGGAACCTGGAATGGTGAAAGTTCTCTGCTAGATGCCTAGATCAACACCTAGCCCTATCTTTCATTCCTTTCAACATTCAAGTTCTTTCCATCCTTATTCAGCTTGTGATTTATATGCATAGATCAATCTCACCTCTCACATTATTATTATTTATTTTTGTAAATTTAAAAATCTCAAAACATATCAGGTAAAGATTGACAAGAATTATAAACAGATTGGAGGCTTGAACTATATAATAATTTCTTCTTCTTCATGTAATTATGTTTTGTGTTTTGGCATTTTTGGCCTTCCACCCATTAATAAAATAAAAATAAAAATGGAATGTAACGCTAATGCAGCTAATAATAGCTAGAACAGAGCTACAAGAAAATAGTATAAAGAGAATATTTGAAATAATGATGAAATTACAGTCACGTGCTACTACAAAACAAACACTCCCATCTTTCTTTCTGAGCTCTGCCAACTCTCAGATTTCTGTGTTCTCTTCCTCACTCACTTGTCACTGTAGTATCTCATATAAATTAGAGCCTTCAAGCAAAACCACCCTTCAAAATCATACATTAATCGCATTTTTCTCTTCACCTTTTCCTTCTTTCCACAAAAATGGTTCCATCTCAGTTATCCAAGTATGGTCTCCTCTTCATTTCTTGCACCTTTTTCCTTATCAACTTCTTAACCATTCCCATTTCTTCCCTCAACATAGGAGTTGAAACCACCGGAATCACTGTCTCTGTGGTTCGCTTCTTGCTTCATCTTTTTTCTTTTTTTAAATTCCAAACACTTCATTTAACTTAACAACACTTTCTAACTCTTCTTCTTTGTTTGCAATTGCAGAGCAAAGAGTGCAGCAGAACATGTGAGTCAAGCTTCTGTTCAGGTACTAAATTTCTTTTAACATTTGTTATGATGTGTTTGGGAGAAATAAAAAGAAAATGTAATGAAGTTTTGGAATGACAGTGCCTCCTTTATTGAGATATGGCAAGTACTGTGGACTTCTGTATAGTGGGTGCCCTGGGGAAAAACCTTGTGATGGCCTTGATGCTTGTTGTATGTATCATGATAAATGTGTCCAAGCCAAAAACAGTGAGTTCTATTTCTATACTTTCTTAATTTATTGTATTCAAGCATTTTACACTATATCAGATCTGATTTTCTATACTTTAATTTATTGTATTCAAACATTTTATACTATATCAGATCTGATATCTAAGTAAATAATTTACCTGATCTCCAGAGACCGATTTAGGAGGGGGCAAGCAGGGACCTGAGCCCCTCCCCAGAGATGGTTCATTTATTTGTTAAGTATGAAATATAATTGTGTAACTTTATATAGTGTTGCACAATAGTTCTTAAAATTGCATATTGTCTTGCGACACTTCTAAAATTTCTGGATCCCGATCAATTGTCTAGAATAACTTAAAAATAATTATATAGAATATTAATCATCAAACACTAAAACAACCATAAATTTAGAACATAAATTAATATCCTGCTGTATTTTTTCTTACATGAAAATGTTAAGAATTCAAAGCTCTTTTGATAAAAAAAATTCATTTCTCTCGTAATGAACATAAGTTATCTTTCCCATATATATAAAATATATATTTTATATAGATATTATATTATTATTATTATGTATATTGTTATAGGATTTGATGACTTTCAATTATTAATATATAAAATTATTTTGTTTTTTTAGATTGTGAGAGCATATTAATGTGAATTTTATTTATCCTTATTGTGCATAAGGAAGTCTACCTCAATAGTTAATGATATGTGTGTGAATCATAAACTCACTTATACTGTTTCATTTTTAAGAATAAAAAATTTGTTTGTTATTATGCTCATAAGATCATATTCTTCTTTCAAAAAAATTAGTAGAATTTTTAATAAACAATATTTAAATGACTGTAAAATGAAAAAAGGAAATTCAAGCCTCCGTTCAATGGACTGCTGGATTCGTCCTTGCTGATCTCATAAGATGGTTAAATTTTATTAAATATCTTTGTAAAAATAAACATAATGTAAACCTTTTTCCTAGATGAAAAGTTTAGTTGGATGTAACAATCAGTGGTTCAGAAAAGGACATATATAATACAGTTCTGACTTAGGAGCTAAGGAAGTCATGTGGTCCTATTTACCGTGTTTCTCTTGTTATTCTTTAATTAATTTTCGCTAAATTTCTGTCATTAACAAAAAATAAAGTGTTAAGGAAATATTTTGCTGACACTTTTCTTTGGTGAAACGGAGATGAAACCTACAGTTAAAAAAAAACTTTAAATATCTATTTCATTTTCATCACATCTATCATTTTTTTCTCCTTTTCTCTTTCCACCTCAATTCACCTCGTTTTGGAATGGTCATTAGTAAGTGGTCACTAGTTTATATACGTTTCTACTTTCCACATCCTTTTCTTTGTAGTTTTTCTAATTGTAATTTGTTTTAAAATATAAACTATTATCCAATTTGAACTAATAAAAACTTTATAAGATTAGTTTAGTTTTTGGAGAATACTGACGGTGTAAGGAAAATTGTATGTATAATTTTTAAGGTACATAGGCGTTTAAGACAATATTAATGAGTAAACTCTAGTGTTTTTTTTTTCTTCTTGTACACAATGACGTTTGAATTTATGTAAAATACTTAAATTCCCACCCTAGTAAGCTGAATCTATATTTGGGTTAGTTTAGCTTGAATTATTAAAAAGCTTTACCAAACTTCAACCAACTTAATCAAAATTTTAATTTTGCCCTTTTAAAATAAACTGGAGCCTATGTATGCAAGAAAAATCATATATATCTATAATTGTCCAAATGAAAGAGAGTGGAGAATTTACAAGCAAAAACAAATTTGCTTTGAACCCACTAGGGTGGGCCTAGTGGTGGAAAGTTGGAGTTAGATACATGACATTTAGGTTCAATTCTCATTATAAAAAAAGAATAAAAAAAGAAGGAAGAAGCAAATTTGAGTTAATGATATCCGTGTTGTTATATTTTTCTTCCAACAATATTCAAGTTTCGAAAGCTTTATCATTTGTGATAAATAAACACGTACATTATTTGAGAGCTATGGTTATACGTACATGAAAGTGACTACCAAATTATCAATGATGGTGTTGTGCAGACGACTACCTAAGCCAAGAGTGCAGCCAAACATTCATCAACTGCATGCAAAAGTTTAAGAACTCAAGAGCTCCTACATTCAAGGGAAACGCATGTCAAGTGGATGATGTAATTGAAGTTATCAATGTTGTCATGGAAGCAGCTCTGCTGGCTGGAAGAGTCTTACACAAGCCCTAGCTAGCTAGCTACAATTAATAATGGTTATTACTTATTACCTGCCTCTCAAAGCCTATATATATGAGGACCTAGCTAAGGTAGACTAGTTTTAGTTTTTGTACGTGTATTGTTTATTGTCCTTGGATTTTTTTTTTTTAATTAGTTTTGCATTTTAATTTCTATCGTTTTGTTGTTATTTAACGTTTAGTTTAATCAAATTAACTCCAGTGCACTTTTCATACATTCAGTTTTTTCTTTTTGGTTATATATATTGTCCTTGGATATTATTTTCTTCCTTATGAAACGGTAAGTAATAAATATAAGAGTATGCAAGGACAAGTTAATTTCCTCATAAGAAAGAAGGAATGTTAATTTCAAATCGACTTTGCATGCAGTTCCTTCCAACTGATGAAACATTCTCTAAAAGCAGGCCGAGTTAAAACTTTAGAAAACTATCCATGGATCCTTGGGTATGCGCTGTCAAGGAGCTGTGTTTGTGTTGGGGAAAAATAGATAAAAATAATTAATGTAAAACAAAACAAAGAATAATCACTTTCAAGTAGAATTGGACTCAAATATTTTAACGTAATTAAAAGAAAAAACTTTACTTAAGGTAACTAGATTTTCCGGAAAAATTAATATTAATTCACACCAATAATATGGTGAAAAACAAAAACACTTTGGTGTTGCACATATGTTAATTAAAATTGCACGTGACTAAAAGTTTAAATCATATGTTAGTCCACATGTTTTTGAGTTTACTCCACATGTATTCAAACTGTTATTACGAATGAAATATGACGTTTTATAAAAAATGTAAACTTTGTTTCAAGTGCTTCAAGATTTGATCGAAATTAGTTATAATTTCTACATTTCATAATAGAAGTTCTAGTCATCATGTTTTTTAAATGTAATATATTTAATTTATGATGCTGTACTTCAAACTTTACCAAAAATGATATCCACCACGTTTCAAGAAATAAAAGGATCAAATAGAAACTAAAATGAATTTTGACTAAATTTTGAAGGACTTAAAAGATATTTTTTTCAAATAATTATAAGCTTCTAATTATTTTCTCTTTCATTTTTTATTTTCTTTTTATCTTCTTAATCCGTTCTAAAACAAGGTGGATGCTTAACATGATTCAAAATTGTGAATTAAAAAGAGAGAGAGAGAGAATGAAAATCGCAAATAAAAAAGTAATGGATACCAAAATTATTTGAGTTTTTTTTAAGGAGTCGATTGATGATTGGGACGATGTGGTCCTTCCTTCCTTCCTTAGTTATTCCGCATCTTCTGAACATTGTCTTCTACTCTGACACCGATCCTTCTCCAACTCTCCCATCTTTCTTTGGTAGGACTATGCTTGAGTTTAATCGGATCTTACTCAACCCTCTCTCTCTTTTCTACCTTCTGACTTCTGAGCTTCCCATAACCACAACCACAGAACGGAAGAAACATAAACATGGGTTCCAATCCTTTGTCTGCATTGACTTCCACAATGCCCGCGCCAATCTCAACCCAAGACCATGACGACCAAGAAGACTCTCCTTCATCAAAAGCTCTTCTTTCCTTCAGCACCGACTCTTCTTCTTCTTCTTTTTCTTCTTCTTCTTCCTCTTCTCACAAACCCCTCTTCATCACCCTCATCCTCATCACTTTCATTGCCTTATCAACATCCTTCGCCTTCGCCTTTCTCTACTTCTCTTCAAAACCACCACTTTCACCTTCTCCTTCTTCTCTCTCTCTCTTCTCATCAAAAGCTCGTCCTCTCTCCAAACTCAAACGCCCCGTCGTCCTCCTAGTCTCCTCCGACGGCTTTCGTTTCGGTTACCAATTCAAAGCCCCAACTCCCCACATTTCCCGTTTGATCGCTAACGGAACCGAAGCTGAATCCGGTTTGATTCCGGTTTTCCCCTCTCTCACTTTCCCCAACCATTACTCCATCGCCACTGGCCTCTACCCTGCTTACCACGGCATCATCAATAACCACTTCACCGATCCACTCTCCGGGGAACCCTTTTACATGGGTAACAGCCATGACCCCAAGTGGTGGCTCGGGGAACCCTTGTGGGAAACTGTTCTCAAAAACGGATTAAAGGCTGCAACTTATTTCTGGCCTGGTTCTGAGGTAAATAAGGGTCCTTGGACTTGTCCTTTCAATTTTTGTATCCGCTATAATGCTTCTGTTTCATTTGAGGATAGGGTTGATGCGGTTTTGGGGTACTTTGATTTGCCTAGTGATCAGATTCCTGATTTCATGACGCTTTATTTTGAGGACCCTGATCATCAGGGTCACAAGGTTGGTGCTGATGATCCTCTGATCACTGAGGCTGTTGCTAGGATTGATAGAATGGTGGGGAGGTTGATTAGGGGTTTGGAGGAAAGAGGGGTTTTCGAGGATGTTAGTATTATTATGGTTGGAGATCATGGAATGGTTGGTACTTGTGATAAGAAGTTGATTTTTCTTGATGATTTGGCTCCTTGGATTGATGTTCCTAAAGATTGGGTTGTCACGCATACTCCTGTGCTTGCAATTCGTCCGCCTTCTGGTAATGATCCTGCGGATGTTGTTGCTAAGATGAATGAAGGGTTGAGCTCGGGGAAAGTTGACAATGGGAAGTTTTTGAGGGTGTATTTGAAAGAGGATCTGCCTAGTCGGCTTCATTATGCTGCGAGTGATCGGATTGCACCGATTATTGGGTTGATCGAGGAAGGTTTTAAGGTTGAGCAGAAGAGAACAAAGCGCCAAGAGTGTGGCGGTTCGCACGGTTATGACAATGCGGTTTTCTCCATGAGGACTATTTTCATTGGACATGGTCCTCGATTTGCTAGAGGGAGGAAGATACCGTCGTTTGAAAATGTTGAGATTTATAATTTGATTACTTCTATTCTCAAGATAAAGGGAGCACCTAATAATGGCTCTGCCTCATTTGCAGAGTCTGTTCTTCTATCTGCTGCATAAGTGATACTAAGACCGAGTTTTTATTGGTGGACAGCATTGCAGATGTTGAACTCTAGCGAACAAAATATTTGATCGCTAAGCTGTATGATAGGTAATGTGCTCTCTAGGAGTGATGCTCGGATCAGAAATATGGGCATGCTGAAAGAATAGGGGTCATATACCTTTGCACGCGATTGCTGAAATTAGTCTATATGTAATAAAGGTAGTTCCATCCACTTGGTTCCATTTTTGTTTGTTATGAGCAGCACAAGTAGAGGGCAAGCTTAGCTTTAACAACGTGTCTGTAAGTAGTATACGATCACAGGATTTAAATGTTCTTGAGCTAGAGTGAGATCCCCATTTGGATCTCAAGGATCCATGGATTTGAACACTAAACTGTTTCCATCTTTCAGTTGTTTTAATTTCTCAACTCTCATATTTGCTGCTTGATCTTCTTTACTCATGACTTCATTTGCACATCAATGCCGTTGTCTTTTATTAAGTTTAAAATTCATTAACTCCTGTCTGCATAAATTTCTGCAATAGGCATGTAGCTCTGATAGCTAATCTAGAATGTACTGCTACACTAGCCTGCGGTTGGGAGTCCATTTTTCTTCATTCATTTCAAATATTACAGAATCCTCTGTTTGTTTCCATCAAACATCATCCAAGTTGTTTTCCAACTCCACGTGTATTTCAGTGCTAGTTTCTGCGTTGACAGACCACCTAGTAGAAAAGGAGAGAACAATTCAATTTGGCAGTATATGGTTTTTGAGTTGACTCTCATTCTCAAAATCATTGTCACTGTGCATGTGGAGGGTACGAAGATTTGGTTGCCTATCAAAATTGATTATATAGATATGGATATTGACTTATTTCCTGCTTAATAAACAAAGCCTTAACTTCAGTCATTATCAGCAAAGTTGAACTTTCATGCAGATGCAGAAATATAGTAGAAAGCACACCTTCCTAATGGATCGTGAGACTTAGAATTAACTGGGATGTAAGTGGAATATCCCTTTATCATCATCTACATGTGGCTCCCTTGTCAACTTTGGCATTTGTTCAATAAATAGTGTTTCTAATATAGCAGCATATCACTGAATAATAGAACATTTTTTCTGGTTCAGTTAAATATATATTTCATAACTTGAATGGAAATCTCGGACATGGTATGTTAGGCATTGGCTATGGGATGTGGTGATCAAATGTAGGAGGAAGTGAATGATATGGGAATCAAATTTCTCTTTGGATTTAGGCTTGATTGCAATGATTGGCGAATCGAGGATTATACGTAAAGAGGTTGAGACGATTTAAAATTGCTTGTTTTGTTGATGAATTGTTATAGAATATAAATTATTGTTATCGAAGTCATAACTATTCTAAAATCACACAGGATAAAGCTATTAGACACAATGAGGTCCTAGAGTTAGGTGAAGTGTAAAACATGGCCAAACGACCAACCAGAGGCCTTTTTTTTTCCTTTCAATTTTACCATTTGGGAGTAAAATTTAAATTGATATTACGATTTTTTAATCGAATTTATTCTTTTTTACACTAAACTCATAAAATATTTTATGATTTTAATTTTATTTTTTAAATACAACTTTAAAATAGTAAGATTTTTTTTTGTACAACTTTAAAGTCATAAAGGTTTTTTTTATGACTTTAAAAGTCGTAAAGGTTTTTCTTTTCATATAACTTTAAAGTTATAATTTTTTTTTATTAAAATTGTAAATTATTTTACAACTTCAATTTTTTTACACGTAATTTATTTTTTTTAAAATCATAAATAATTTTTTATTTTAATTATTTAATAAATTAATGTATTATTATTTTTTAAATTTTATTTAATATTTTTTTATATTTAATATTTAATATTTTACATATTATCTTATTTAATATATTTTCTATAATTTTATTTTATTAATTGTTTTAATTAAAATAGTAGAAAATAATTTAGTAATAAAAGTAATTATTAAAATAAAAAAATAATACATTAATATAAAATGAACAATATAAATTAAACAGAAACAAAAAATTAAAAAGTTATATTGTTTAGTAAATTCTATTTAATTTATATTATTCATTTTATATTAATGTTTTGTGTTATTTTTATTTTAAAAACTACTTTTATTATTAAATTAATTTTTTTTGTTAATATTAAAATAATTTATAAAATAAAATTAATTAATACTACTGTATAAAACTATTAATGTACTTAATGATAATTGTAAAACTTAATTAAATTTTTTTAAAAAAATTAATATTATTTGATAAATTATAAGTTAATATTATTTTTTAATTTACAAAACAAATAATAATCTTTAACATTAGTAAAAAATATAGAAAAATATATTAAATAAAATAATATAAAAAATATAGAAAATATTAAATAAAAAAATATCAAAAATATATATAAAACATCAAATAAAACTAAAAAAACATGCATTAATTAAAATAAAACATTAAGTGAAAAAAATTAAAATCATAAAAATAATTTACGACTTAAAAAGAAAATATCTTTTTACAACTTTAAATTCATATGAAAAAAAATTAAAATCATAAATTTTTTTATGACTTAAATATAAAAAATTAAACTTGCCTTTCTCAAGATATTAATTTAAATTTTACCCTTAATGTTAAAATTAAAAAAAAATACCTGATTGATCGTTTGGTTGGTAAAACATTAATCAATTTAATCCTTAAAATCAACATTATTGGTCAATTTGGTACCCATTTAGTTTAGTGAGAATTGATTTTGAACTGTTACATGTTCCAACTAATTTTGTCGAATTTAAATTAATTTGAATAACATATTTACATTGAAATGTGCATTTTGCATTGAAAAATACAAGATTATATTTTCTAACTTTAAAACAAACACTGTAAAAAAAAACGTTAAAACAAATAGAAGCTGAACTGTTGATATAACACAAGCAAATTTAGTGCCTAAACTACGTCGGTGTAGAACCAAAATCATGTCAAAGACTTGTTTAATGTAGAAGCTTATGCTATTTATTTACGCATTTGACTTTATTAATTATCAATAAATTTGGTTTTAAAATGAGCACTACGAATCAATTTAGTTCTGAAAATCATTAAATCAGTCAAATTAATTCTCGGTTGGTCATATTTAATTATTTATGGTGAAGTGTAAAACATGGCCAAACGACCAACCAGAGGCCTTTTTTTTTCCTTTCAATTTTACCATTTGGGAGTAAAATTTAAATTGATATTACGATTTTTTAATCGAATTTATTCTTTTTTACACTAAACTCATAAAAAAAATTATGATTTTAATTTTATTTTTTAAATACAACTTTAAAATAGTAAGATTTTTTTTTGTACAACTTTAAAGTCATAAAGGTTTTTTTTATGACTTTAAAAGTCGTAAAGGTTTTTCTTTTCATATAACTTTAAAGTTATAAATTTTTTTATTAAAATTGTAAATTATTTTACAACTTCAATTTTTTTACACGTAATTTTTTTTTTAAATCATAAATAATTTTTTATTTTAATTATTTAATAAATTAATGTATTATTATTTTTTAAATTTTATTTAATATTTTCTATATTTTTTGTATATTATCTTATTTAATATATTTTCTATAATTTTATTTTATTAATTGTTTTAATATTAACAATAGAAAATAATTTAATAATAAAAGTAATTATTAAAATAAATAAAAAACATAGTATATTAATATAAAATGAACAATATAAATTAAATAAAAGCAAAAAATTAAAAAGTTATATTGCTTAGTAAATTCCTTTTTAATTTATATTATTTATTTTATATTAATGTATTGTGTTATTTTTATTATTAAATTAATTTTTTTTGTTAATATTAAAATAATTTATAAAATAATTTATAAAATAAAATTAATTAATACTACTGTATAAAACTATTAATATACTTAATGATAATTGTAAAAATTAATTAAATTTTTTTAAAAATTAATATTATTTGATAAATTATAAGTTAATATTATTTTTTAATTTACAAAACAAATAATAATCTTTAACATTAGTAAAAAATATAGAAAATAAATTAAATAAAATAATATACAAAAAATACAGAAAATATTAAATAAAAAATATCAAAAATATATATAAAACATCAAATAAAACTAAAAAAATGCATTAATTCATTAAATAATTAAAATAAAAAATTATTTTCAATTTAAATAAAACATTAAGTGAAAAAAATTAAAATCATAAAATAATTTACGACTTAAAAAGAAAATATCTTTTTACAACTTTAAATTCATATGAAAAAAAACAAAAAAAAAATTAAAATCATAAAGTTTTTTATGACTTAAATATAAAAAATTAAACTTGCCTTTCTCAAGATATTAATTTAAATTTTACCCTTTAAAAAAAATACCTGATTGATCGTTTGGCCGGTAAAACATTAATCAATTTAATCCTTAAAATCAACATTATTGGTCAATTTGGTACCCATTTAGTTTAGTGAGAATTGATTTTGAACTGTTAAATGTTCCAACTAATTTTGTGGAATTTAAATTAATTTGAATAACATATTTTCATTGAAATGTGCATTTTGCATTGAAAAATACAAGATTATATTTTCTAACTTTAAAACAAACACTGTAAAAAAAACTTTAAAACAAATAGAAGCTGAACTGTTGATATAACAGAAGCAAATTTAGTGCCTAAACTACGTCGGTGTAGAACCAAAATCATTTCAAAGGCTTGTTTAATGTAGAAGCTTATGCTATTTATTTACGCATTTGACTTTATTAATTATCAATAAATTTGGTTTTAAAATGAGCACTACGAATCAATTTAGTTCTGAAAATCATTAAATCAGTCAAATTAATTCTCGGTTGGTCATATTTAATTATTTATGGGGAGGGTAACTCTTATCTCATAGTACTTATAACATATAAAAGGAAATAGGCATGATCGTGATGCAATTTGATTATAATAATAACTTATGTATCACTTAATATTTTATATTATTTTTAATAATATAAATATATTAGTTTTTAGTTTATAAAAGTAAAATATATATTGATTATAAAATATAAAATAACAAATTATTTAATATTTATTATTAATTAATGTAGTAAAAATCAATATAATTATAATATGCAATATACTTGACTAGTCTGAACATGTGAACCACGTGTTTCTAGAAAATATTATTACGTTCAAAATTAAATTACAGCTGCTATCTTTTATTATTTGTGTCAGTCAAGTTAATTTCTGTCCCCTTCAGTTTGCTGATTGTTGATTCCACACTCTGCAGTCTGCACCACAAAACTGAGAGGTCAGCCACTCCTACACGCAGGTACAGTAATGGGCAAATAGCAGCCCGTGATATCATATAATTCCTGTTCTAAAATAAGTTGCACTTGGGAAAAAAATATCTTTGAATAAGTCTAATGTTAATTTTTTAATATAATATTAATTAATTTTTTCAATTAATATCCCTAATAATTTCAATTTAGTTTTTCAATATAATATTGTTATTTTTTTTATTTATTTAATAAGATTAATTGTATAAAATTATTATTTTCTTTTTTTCGATACTTATTTTAGGATGAAAAAAGTAATTTGAGTTATAATTATTTTTATTTTATAATTTTTCATTATACTATTTTAATTGCAAAAACAACAACAACAACAACGCCTTATCCCACTAGGTGGGGTCGGCTACATGGATCAACTTCCGCCATAATGTTCTATCAAGTACCATACTTCTATCCAAATCATTAAGTTCGAGATCCTTTTTGATAACCTCTCTTATAGTCTTTTTGGGTCTTTCTCTGCCTCGAATTGTTTGCCTTCTCTCCATCTGGTCTACTCTCCTCACTACAGAGTCTACCGGTCTTCTCTCTACATGCCCAAACCACCTAAGTCTATTTTCCACCATCTTCTCTACAATAGGCGCTACTCCAACCCTCTCTCTAATAGCTCCGTTTCTAATTTTATCCTGTCGAGTCTTACCACACATCCACCGCAACATCCTCATCTCCGCTACACCTACTTTATTCTCATGTTGGCTCTTGACCGCCCAACATTCTGTTCCGTACAAAATCGTCGGTCTTACCGCAGTCCGATAAAACTTTCCCTTTAGCTTGATCGGTACCTTTGCATCACATAACACCCCCGATGCTTTTCTCCATTTCATCCATCCTGCTTGAATGCAATGATTCACATCCCCTTCAATTTCTCCATCATCCTGTATTACAGACCCAAGATATTTAAACCGTGTGACTTGAGGGATAATATGGTCTCCTATTTTCACCTCTGAGTTAGATACCCTCCTTCTTTTGTTGAACTTACATTCCATATACTTCGATTTGCTTTTGCTTAGGCGAAAGCCATGTGTTTCTAGAGCTCGTCTCCAAGTTTCCAACCTCTCATTCAACTCCTCCCTCGACTCTCCAAGGAGGACTATGTCATCTGCAAAAAGCATGCATCTCGGCGCTATCTCTTGGATTTGTTCCGTGAGGACATCCAGAATTAAGGTAAAAAGGTAGGGGCTAAGGGTTGACCCTTGATGCAAACCAATTGTGATGGGAAAATCGTCTGACTCTCCACCCTGTGTCCTAACACTAGTCGATACCCTATCATACATATCTTGGATAGCTCGAATATATGCAACCCTAACCCCTTTCTTCTCTAGAGCTTTCCACAAAATCTCTCTAGGCACTCTATCATACGCTTTCTCCAGGTCAATAAAAATTAAGTGCAAGTCTTGTTGGTCCATGCGATATTGCTCCATCACCCGCCGTAATAAATAAATCGCTTCCATGGTCGACCTTCCCGGCATGAAACCAAATTGATTCTCAGTAACTTGAGTCTCCTTTCTTAATCTCCGTTCGATCACTCTTTCCCATAATTTCATGGTATGACTCATGAGCTTGATTCCCCTATAATTTGCACAATTTTGTATATCCCCCTTGTTCTTATAGATTGGCACTAACGTGTTTCTCCTCCATTCCTCCGGCATGCGTTTTGACCTCATAATTTCATTAAAGAGTTTGGTGAGCCACTCAAGACCTCTATCTCCAAGAGTTTTCCACACTTCAATAGGTATGTTGTCTGGCCCCACCGCCTTACCGTTACTCATTCTTTTCAACGCTTCCTTTACTTCCTATTTCTGAATCCGACGATAATACTTATAGTTCCGGTCCTCTTCTCTTGTGTCTAGACTGCTAGAGTCATATCCATATCCATCATTAAATAAGTTGTGGAAATACACCTTCCACCTTTCCTTGATATCTTTTTCATGCACTAAGACTTTGCCTTCTTCATCCTTAACACACTTTACGTGATCCAAATCTCTAGTCTTCCTCTCTCTACCCTTAGCAAGCCTATATATAGATCTTTCTCCGTCCCTGATTCCTAGAGCTTGGTATAGTCCGTCAAAAGCTTGGGCTCTTGCCTCACTCACCGCCTTTTTGGTTTCATTTCTAGCTATCTTATACTTATCCCAAGTTTCAGAATTTCTACACCTAGACCACTCCTTGAAACACTCCTTTTTTACTCAAACTTTGCTCTGAACACTTTCATTCCACCACCACGATTCTTTACCCCTAGGTCCAAAACCTCTAGATTCACCCAACGTCTCTTTAGCCACTTTAATAATCTCTTGGGACGTCTTGTTCCACATATCATTTGCACTTCCTTGTGATTGTCCACACCATCCCTCCCATATCTTTTGTTGGAAGATTCCTTGTTTCTCACCCTTCAAGTGTCACCATTTGATCCTTGGTGCTACCATAGGACTTCTTCTCTTTGCCCTATCTCTAATTCTTACATCCATAACCAAAACTCTATGTTGGGTAGTCAAGCTCTCTCCCGGGATAACTTTACAGTTCAAGCAATACTTCCTATCAGACTTCCTGATAAGGAAGAAATCTATCTGAGAACATGTCCCTCCACTTTTGTAAGTGATAAGATGTTCCTCTCTTTTCTTAAACCATGTATTGGCTATAGAAAGATCCAAAGCCTCCGAAAACTCCAAGATGGATTTACCCTCCCCATTCATCTCCCCTAGGCCAAAACCCCCATGCACCCCCTCAAAACCTCTATCCACGCTACCTACATGTCCATTGAGATCCCCTCCTAGGAAAACTTTCTCTCCTTGGGATATATCCTGAAGTACCCCTTCTAGATCCTCCCAAAATTTTACCTTAAAGTGTTCTGCTAACCCAACCTGAGGTGCGTACCCACTAATAACATTAAAGGTGTCCTGTCCCACTACCAATTTTAAGGCTATGATACGATCTCCTACTCTTCTTACATCTACGACATCCTTCTTCCACTCCTTGTCCACAATAATCCCTACCCCATTTCTTGATCTGATTTTTCCCGTATACCACAGCTTAAATCTCGAGTTGTCTAATTCTTTCGCTTTTCCACCTGTCCACTTAGTTTCTTGTAGGCACATAAAATTGATCTTCCTCCTCACCATAACATCCACTATTTCCATAGATTTTCCAATAAGTGTGCCTATATTCCATGTACCAAAGCGAATCCTCCTGTCATGAACTAGCTTCTTTACCCACACCCGTTCACGAAAATGTGGGAACCCTTGCTTACTTTTCACTACATCCGGGCGGCGATGCAGCGACCCTTACTCTTTTGACACTGTACTCGAGCCATACAGCGCGTTGCTTCCGGGCAACGACCTAGCATTCACATTATTACGTAATTGATCCATGTCATAGAGATTCGACAAAGTTTTACGTTGGCTGTCGAAAGTCTAACACAACCCTCTCCTTTTATCCGGGCTTGGGACCGGCTAAGAATAACAAAAACATGTCTTTAAAATATGATATTAGTGTTTTTTTTTCAATCCAGACAACTTAAAATTTACTTATTTTGAACTCATTCTCTCTTCTATTTCCCTCTCCTCTGTTTCATACTTATCAAAATCTTTCATAATCCAAAAGTGTTAATTATGAAAAATGTGTTGCAAAGACAGTAACAAGTCAGAAATAATGTGTGAAGACCTTCCTCTAATTCCTACTGGGAGTATTAATTTGCTGGTCTTTTTTGTTGTTGGACAGCACAGGTTTGCTTTTATTCTTACCGATGTAACACTGAATATAATGCGCGCGGCAGTGTCAAGGTATCTCTGTTGGGCTAATGATTGTGTTGGTCCATTCAATTTGCATACTCAGAGCACCTAGTCCTGTTTGATAATTAAGCCGGCAATGTTCTTTACTGAGTAAATTGTGCTTGGACGAGTAGGATAAAGGAAAATAATGCACTTGTGAAGAATGATGATAGCAACCTTACGGTTTGCATCATAGTCCCTTAAATTAAATTGGGGTCTCTTTACTCTTTGTTTTCTATCCTTCTTTTGTAGTTTTATTAAGTGGGAGCTATTCAATGAAACTGCCCATATATATTAATAAGAACTATATATGTACGTAACAGATAAACACGACTTTTCTACTTTGCTTTTCTTGATGCTATGGGAACTTGTATGAAATTATTCAGGGCTTATGGCTATGATTGATAATGATAGCAGTTCATTAAACTTAAGATGTCTTGAAAAGATTCAACAATGTTGGAGGGTGATCTACCAAATCATACACTCCACAAACCACCAATTGGAAGGCAAAAAGACGTGGGCCAAAAAGTACAAGTATCACTTACTCGGATGCGATATACAGGACAAATCACCATGCATGCTTTTCACAGGATGACACTGAAAATTAAAGAACACCTTGATTCTTTTACATACGCGACGTATATATATATATAATTTGCTATTATGATTTTTTTTTAGCATCAAGAATTAATATCACATTGCTATTATGCAGGAACTAAAATGGTAGTTTACTTAATTTTCGAGTGAATAAGCATAAGAAAGAAAATGAAAAAAAAAAATAGAATAAGAAAGTGTAAAATATAGCAAGTGATGTAATATAGGGGAAAAAATGAGAAAGATGGGAACAAAAGTAAATTTATAAATATAATTATCCTTCACTGTATCCGCACTTCTAGTAAACCATTCTTGATTTGATTAATTCATGCATCTAAGTACGAGGGTATTGAACCGCAACTTCTTTTGTTTCATTTGTTTAATATGAACAAAAGTGATCGTACATATATCAAGAACGAGCATGTATAGCTCTCTACATAAAATATTTAGTAACGTCTATTTTTCTTCAACTGAAAAAGAAAAAATCTAGTTTATTTATTTATTTACGTATTGCCTTGAGTAAAGAATGGTCGCTCCCATAGACGTTTGGTTGGTGCTTGTATTCATCTACCCAATTCAATTAATTGACAGGGAAGAAAAACTAGAGAACAATTAATATTAAACGAATAAAATTAGAATTAAACAATGTGATTAGGGTTGCAGTGGCAAAGGAATGTGTCGAATTGGCAATTGGGCGAAATGGAGTTAATCAACAACCTCGCCGTGCTCTCCTGTTTAACGACGGCATCCTCCTTCTCCACCAAGACCGCACCCACAATCTGGTCGTAGTCGCCGCCGCCGCCGGAGACGAATGCGACGAGGGCTGCCTGAACGGGGCCCAAGCTGGGATTAAAGGCGGCGGATTCCATGTAGGAACCTTTAAAAACATTGCCATGGCAGTCGAGAAGAGCCACACCAGAGGGGGAGCCACTGTAGGGTGCATGAGAGTTGTTGGCGGCCTCCAGAGCCGCAGTCTTCAACTTATAATTGGGCAGGTGTTGGTGGTGGAGGGTGAGGGTGAGGGTGTTGTGGTGGGGTTCCAAGAGAAGGGGAGCTTCAAGGGGGAGAAGGTCGTGGGGACAGAACCTCTGAGGGAGCAAGTCAGAGAGTGGCCCGAACTCTGCTGTGGGCTCCGAGGTTACCAGGATTTGGACGTCGGCGGCGGCGCGGAGTTCTTGGAGGAACTGCCGGCAGTGCCCGCAGGGGGCGGCGGAGACGGCAAGGGAAACCAGGTGGGGCTCTGCATTCAGGGAGAGGTTGGTGATCAGGAACTGTTCGGCGTGGACGGAGTGGTGGAGGGGGAGCCCAGGGAACTCCAGGTTCACGCCCACCAAGATGCGGCCGGAGGGGGCCAGGCCCACGGCGGCGACGGAGAACTTGGAGATGGGGGGGCGGGCCAGGGGCTGGGCGGTGGGGACCAGGGTGGGGAGGAGTTCCGGGAGGGTCACGGCGGCGGACTCCGCCATGGCCAAGGCTTCCGAGGCTGAGATTAAGAACTTACGGCTGGGTTGATCCATCCAAGATTGAAGAGAATGGATTGGATCTAATCCTAAAGCTCAACCAACAACAATCTTTGTATTTATATGTGATTGGGATACATTGCTATTTTCTTCCTTATTTTAATCGCTCTAAGTAACACCCCAAATTTATCTCTTCTTCTAGTTACATAATAAATTTCTTCATATCTATACTTTTCTTTTTTTTAGTTTCTCTTCCTGCAAATAGTTAAAAAATATAAAATAACAAAAAAAACAAAACAAAACTATAATTTATTTTAAAAATAATAAGAAAAAAATATAAAAAATTAAAAATTAGTGTTTTAAAAAACACTAATTGAAGTAAGGTTTCAAAGAATGATAAACTCGATTAAAAAATTACTAAAAAGCTTATTTATTAAATAATTAAATAATTTTTTAACCAGTAAAAATAAATAAAAACTAATTGAAATATTTTATAGCTAAAATATTTTTTTTATTTTTTCCATTTCACAATTCTTGCTCTCTCCTTCACAAGTCTCAACTTCAAACTCCACTTAACTTAATGGGTTGATATGTTCAAATAGTATATTGTTAGTATTTTTTATTTCTTTTACAATAAGTAATTACTTAAATGATATTGATGATGATTTCCAATTGATTGAATGTATTTAAAAAAATTATATTAATATTGCATAAAAATGAGGCTCAGATTATTATAAAAATAACATTGTTCTTTGAGTTTAATTTTTATGTTGAGTGTAAGGATTTCTATAATCTCTATTAAGAGTCTAAATTTGTTAGACTTTATACAATGTAAAAGGTTTTTATATCATCAATCAATCACAAATTATGATAAATATAATTTTTAATATAGTTTTTAATATATTTATAAATATGATAATTTTTTATTAGATAAAAATATATTTTTTTATACTATAGGTGCATGAATTAATTTATCCTCAATTAATTTGAAATAATCTTTGATAGAATTTTTAAAATAATTATTATAAAAGTAAACAATTTTATTATACATAATAATAATAATATAAAATTTAATATTTCTCATAATGAAATTTGGCATCTTAAATGAAAAAAAGTGCTATAGTAAGATACAATATTAATTATTATCAATAATGAAGATTTTATTTTATAAAAAAATTAAGAATAAATAAAATAGATAAGTCTTTTTAGATTAAAGATGAAATATAGAATAAAATATTTAAATTAAGGTGTAAAATATTTATAATTATTAATTTGATACATTATAAATTGAAAGTGGGGAATAAAAATGTGAGATACAATATATAAAAGTAGTAATGATTTATTAATTTGATACATTAAAAGAAGTCATGATTTATTGAGAGAGAAAAAGTAATAATCCCCGCCGAAAATCCCTTGATTAAACAAATTTAATTTATAAAATATAATTAATACAATATATTTATTACTTCGTTCAAAAAACGCATTTACAACTTATTTAAATTAACCTTATGACATAAACATTTGTTAAAATTTGAAAGGGACTGTTAGAATAACTTATAATGTGTCTACAAGTTGTTTTCGGTTTATTTCGATAAGCTCTCCATCATAATTTATAAAAAAAGACTTAACTACAACTTATATAAGAACAATTTAATTTTCTTTCTTCTTCGATTATAAAAATACTCCTCTATAAAAAAAAAATTATAAAAATACGTACTCATACGTAATTGCTTAAATAACAATAAGCTTGATCTCTCAACAACAACACATTCTACATGTTTATTTTTTTACTGTGAGCCTAGGTCTAGCCAGCTCTATTTAAAAAAAAGAAAATGTCGTGATATCCTCAATTAAAGAATCGAAATGTGTTGACGAAGTATGTGCTCCAGCTATGCATGCATTTTAACTTAATTACAAATTGAATGGAGTTATGGAGTTGTCACTCATTTCATGTGGTAAAGACGTAAAGTGAAGGAATCTTAAAGGAAGTGTTCATGAAAACGATAGGTGCAAAATGATTATAGCAGTGAACCTATCTTGACGCGACTAATATTTAAACAATTTTCTAACATATATATTAGGTATGTAGATTAAAGAACCAAAAAACATTTGATACATGATTTGTTTTTCTATAATAACTGTTTGACAGTTTTTTTAACCCTTAACTCATGCAATAAGATGCATGAGATAGAGAAAGACAATAGTTTAATTTTTATTTTTTTTTGCAAAGCGATAAAATTTATCTAGAATATATTTAAATAAGTAATTTTATATTAATAATTATTTTTTATTAACTAAAATCCATTAAAATGATAAATATAAAACCAATAAAAATAAAACTTGTTGAGAAAAAAATCCACTTAAAATTATACGATGTTATACAACTTTTCAAATTAAATACTAATTGTAAATATGTTAAGTAGAAAATTTTAATTAAAATATTAATTTTTACTATGTTGGTATGGAATATACATCAACTTTACTCAATGATTAATCTTTGTCCAAAAATTTAATTGATTACTTTTAATGAGATTTATTCCTTTTAATTATGTTTTTTATTCATAAGATTCATAGATCTTATCTAAGATAATATCTTTTATTACCATTTAAATTAATGACCTGTTGATATATATTATATTTATAGAAGAGTTACTCACTTATTCTTCCTTCCAATCGTATTATAATTTTATTTATTTTAAAAATAATTATCTCAAATAAATTAAAAAATCATTTATAATTAAATGATAATATAAAGTTGTTTTATATGATCTGTGCATCAACATTAAACTAAAAATATATATCAAATACTTTCAGTGATATAATTGTTTTTGCAAACTTTACGTCAACTGTAACCAAGATTATATTATTTTCTTATCAACTAAAAGCTTAAAATATGCGTTATGTTCATAAAATGTTTTTTTATAGAAAAGATGTTCATAAAATGTTGAAATGTGGTGTACCCAATAAAAGTATTAAAAAGTGATGAGATGATGTGTCACACAGCTAAGCGTTGAACATATGCATTAAACTTATAATCAAGTAGGAGTTGACATTCATTTCATGTAGTTAAGTAAAGGAATCTTAGAAATATTCATGTACTTACACGATTGAAGAAAATTATTATCGCAATAAAGTTATTTTGACGCGATTACTTTTTTGTTTCGTGAAGAGGGCCAAGCCCCGTGTTTGGTCTATCTTAAAAATACCTACTCCATGAAAATCGTCCTGCTTTCTTTGTTGTGTTGGGCTGGGCTGGGCTTTATTCACATTCCTTAACCTCACAAATCTCTTATAAATTCCTGATATTTCTTCCTGCCAAAAGATAAATATACCTCTCTT
Organism: Glycine soja; assembly: GCF_004193775.1. Taxonomy (NCBI): domain Eukaryota; kingdom Viridiplantae; phylum Streptophyta; class Magnoliopsida; order Fabales; family Fabaceae; genus Glycine; species Glycine soja. Next base: position 2,340,226 of record NC_041009.1, read on the forward strand.
TTTAGGGTATTACTTTTAACCCCAACCAAATTGCTTTTGGCCCCTACCAGTCAAGTGCAATTATCAAATTACCCTTCTCCATCCCACCTTTCCTTTCTTCATTCATTGATTCTTCCTCTCTTCCCTCTCTGCACATGTATTTTTTTTTTCTGGTTTTGTAGTCAAAACAAAATCACGATTATACACAATGAAATTACGATTTCATTTTTTATTTTTTGTTATTCAATGGAATCACGATTATATTATATCATACATTATGTTACGCAATAAAAACACAATTTTGTTGTATTGCATAAGATATTAGACTATAACAAAATCTATTACATAATAAAATTATGATTTTGTTGTGCATAATTTTCTCACTTCCTGTTCCCATAATATATCTCTGAAATGAGTAATTTTAGAATTTTGAAGGATGATAGGGCCAATAGCAAAAATTGGAACCAATAGTAACTATCCTCTTTTTATTAATAAAACATACTTCCTTCCCCGTTTTTTTTCTAATGAATTTTCCTAAATAGCATTCCTAATTTATTTCCTGTCTGAAATAATTCCTGTCTTGTTTCGGCTCACCCCCCTTCCTTCCTCCACCCTCTTCTCTTATCAAAGGCGTTGTTCCTGGTAAGCCCAGAAACCATCTAATGAATTCGGTACCCTAAGCATGTATTTGACTGTTTGGAAACTGAGTTTGGTACCCTAAGCATTTGACATAAATTGAACTCCATGTTTGGTTTCTCACTTTCTTGTATTCTACCTGCAACCATCCAAAGAAAACTGCCTCCATTGATAGAAGATCTTAGAGCATCAAAATTCGAAAGCACTAATTTCATTTATCTAAGTATTTAAAGAAGTTAATACTGCATACGCGTATGCATGACAAGTTTGTTGGATAGCCGCATCAAGTACCAAAGTTTATTTAAAAGAAAAATAGGAGTATAGAATAACAATTGAATATATAATTAATCTAAATTCTAATCACACGCTAGCTCAGCGAAAGGATTATTAGAATATTCTATTCTTCGTTTTTTCCTGAGCATCGAGAAACGTATTACTTCCAATACCGTGTTTCTAAACAGAAGGAATATGTACACTAAAGACAAAAAGACTTAAAAAACGGAATTACAGGGAATAGAAAGAAAGAAGGAAAGGTAACCAAAAAAACAAAAGAAGCAGCGTTAAAAACTTGTAAATGTTGGGGGGGGAAACGGGATCAAACCCAACCCTGTTTGTAACGGTCGAAGAGGTTTTCTGTTTGGGCATTCCTGAAGGCACTACAAGCTATGACATAGACCCATATGAGGACCACCACTGCCACAATGAGAATGATATTTGCTTTCCTCCATTCTTTTCTGAGGTTACCCAATAGACCAGCCTTGCACGCATTACAATTGTAGCATAGCTGATTCTGGTCATTGTTCCACAAGTAGCAATCTGAATCAGCCATAGGGTTCACAGGGTTTGTCCATAGTATGGGGTTTACATAATTGTACCCACAAGCAGTGGGAGGCTTGCAACATCCTGACTGTAGTAAAACCAACAATCAAACGAATCCAATTTAGTAGGACTAATACAAAACTTCTATTTCGTCATTATTATTATTTTAATTAAAGATGAAACTAATAGTCTAATGCAGAAAAGATGGGTGACCAGCTACCAAATCATACACCACTACCAGGCAATAATTAAAATATTATATAACTTTTTTTTATCTTCTCGTGGAATAGCGACAAAACAATGAAAATATTCTTGGCTGATTAATTTAATATGGCCAAAATTTGCATAATTTCTCTGCATGCATGTGAATCAATCAGTGGCAATTTCAGCTGCATAGACTTTTCCGGGGCTCAATTATACCGGAAAGGCCCCCACACGGCACTAATGTATTGTCATCCACGCTGGTAATAAGGGATGTTTCGAATGTCTTGTACAATAATGATGCAAGAGGTCTGGACCCATTTTTTTAATCATCCATTAATAAAAAGATTCATTCTCTTTTTTTAAAAAAGAGGAAGTAGAATCAAATAAAAAGTAATTTTTCGAATAATTTCTAGATTTGAATAACTTACTGAAGAAATTTTTTTGACCCAATATGATGGAATCAATAGAAAAAACAAATTTCTTATGATGCACTAATTCTGACTTGATTATTGATAGAATAATAAATATGTTATTTCTTAAAATATCTCTTATTTAAAATTGTAGTGTAACATTTAGATTTAACTGACCTCTATGCTGGTAGGTCACACTATCACTATGGTGTGTGGAGCTTGTTAGATGCTAACACCCAAATTTCAACCACCCTCGCACATAGTCCACTGGTGAGAAGGAAGGATACACTTATCTGTTAGTACCAACCTCACTCAAGAAGGATTCCTTTATTCTTTTATTCTTATCATATCAGAACCGTATAGGAAGATTCAATTATTTTTTTTTTAACCTTTTGATTCATCAGGGAAAAGAGATCCCAACTAGTTCGAAATTTGACTAGAAAGTAAAAATTAAGAATTGTTTCTGCCAAAGATGAAAGTACTTCAACTATTTAACCTTAACTTCAACACATTAATCACTCGTGTTCAATTACTTGATTTTCAATCAATTTAAATAAAAGCTTGTAGATCCATCGAGTTTACATGGATATCAGCTTTTTAAACTGATGAGTGATGAGGATTCGGCCGGACAACATCCTTTTCTTTTCCTTCTAATTCAAGACCCTAGAATATCGCTCCCCGTCCCCCCCTAAAAAGAAGAAAAATAGTTCTCAAATTCAGACACAATAACATGGTGTCATGTGATGTGGGTCTAACAACCACAATCGAGGAATAAAAAACGCCTTTAAAAATCAATTTATTTACGCAAACAATAGTTCATATCTTGTTTATTTCCAAGAAGCTAGTGATGAACCCAGTTCTTAAAATTTTGATACCTCATCCCCAAAAGCTAAAGCTAATTCATGGGAGGGACAAAGGTCGTCGCCCCTAATTTTGATTATATCACTAATCAATGTGTGCTCTCCAGCGCACTCTCTCACACCAAAGACTGCTTTTTTTTCTTTTTTTTTTTAGTTTATTGATTATTGATGGCCGATAGGTCTAACAACAACTCTAAGATTAAGATAAACTCTAGTAGTAGTATCTTAAAATTTAGAATTTTGGGCCTAAATAAAATTCAAAAAGAAAGAGTTGTCTTTAAGATATTTAGACTAAATAAGGTGGAATCTCCAACAGCAGTGATGGATCAATCTGGGGAGTGGTAGCAGTATGCAGGGGGAACGAACAAAGTAAGAAAGACAAATGACAGAGACGCCAATTTGGGTTATTTTTGAAACAGAAAGTATTTTTAGGGAAGGTAAGAACCTGTAAGGGGGAGATATGGGAATTGAAGAATTGATCAGCAGTGATGTAATCCTGGGTGAGCTTAGAGCAGACATCAGAAGCAGCCAAACAGGGCCTTATCTTCTGCCAACTCCCGGAACCGGTGACGTGGTTCCTCAACCAGGAGGAGAAGCCGTGAAGCCTGTACTCCTTGTAGCCTCTTCCGGGGACATCATAGGCTCCATCGGGTCTGGTGACGACGAATGCGAAGACGAGAACGAGGAGGAGGAGGGCGATGAGGAGAGCCATACAGAAGAGGTAGAGGGCGAGGAGACCCTGTTTGTTCCAGTAGGCACCGACAAAACCGGCCAGGGAAACGAGGAGGATGAGGATGCCGATGATGACAATGGGCCACCGGAAGTTGGCCACGCACTCGTTGTCGGGCTTCGATGCCAGCCAAATGCCGGAGGCTATGATCGGGATTGAGGCCAGCGTAGCTATCAAGTTCAGCACTGCGGTGATGTTGTTGCTTACCCCCATCCCCAACCCCAACCCCAACCCCAATATTACTTCCTAGATTACTCAATTTATCCCTTATCTCTATTTATACACAACATCAATCTATAATTCTCACTCTTTCTCCTTAAGTTTGGCTCAACTTCTTACCATAGTAAAATGTAAAATTAAAATAAGGTCAAATCTAAAATATTACTATAACATCTTGATTTTATTTTCTATACATTTTAATTTTATTGTATAAATGAATTTAATATTGATAATAAATAATAATTTAATAATAAAAGTTGTTGTTAAAATAAAATAACAATGTATTAATATTAAATGAATAATAAAATTTAAAGAGAAATATAAAAAATAAAAATAATATTAATCGTTACTAAATTAATGTATTATATTTTTTTTAATTTGTATTATTGATTTTATATTAGTATATTATGTTATTTTTCATTATTTGATTTAAGTATTTTGCATTATTTTTTTATTTATTAAAAAAATTAAATTTCTTAACATTAGTAAAAAAATATAAAATATTAAATATGAAAAATATACTAAATAAAACAATATTAAAAAAATATATAAAATATTAAATAAAACAATATAAAAATATATATAAAATATTAAATAAAATTAAAAAGTAGAAAAATATTTAAATAAAAAATTATTTGCAATTTTTTTAAAAAAAATTAACTTAAAAAAATACTTATAATTTTTAAAAAAAAAATTAAAGGAAAAAGGTAAGCAATTTTTTTTTAAAAAAAATTAACTTTAAAAAATACTTATAATTTTTTAAAAAAATTAACATAAAAAGGTAAAAAAAAAGACATTTACCACTTTAAAATTATAAATATAAAAAACACTTTTATGACTTTAAAGTTGTAAATTAAAAAAAAATCATAAAAAAGTTTATAACAACTAAAAAAATAAAAAAAAAAAGTTAACACAAAATTCGTTACACCTTATCACTTATCCCAATGGATAATAATTTAAAAATAATTCCCAATTGATAGATTCAGAAGAAAAAAATTACAGCAAAATGATATTAAAGCCGATAATTTCAACTTAAAATTTCGAACTTCAAATCTCCTGCCCTTGATATGCAGCATGGTTTCCATTGCTTCTCTAACTACAGACTATGCATTAGTTAGCACTGCATATGCCAACACTAGATTTTTGCAATTCTATGATGGAAGTCCAAGTCCCTTAAAAAAAAACCAATTTAGACAGAGAATTTTCATTGTATGTGCAATATTTTACATCATTTTGTGATTTTTTTTAACACTTAAATATGTCGCAGAAAAAGTGAACGTAAATGAATCTTCTGCATAAACCTTTGGGATTTCATCTTTCATTCATTTTTCCTGTCTGTTTACATAACCATACTGTTAACACTATTCTTTATCCAATACCACTTCCCAAAACAAATACTAAATTTCATTGAGACTCAACGAAAAACAGAGGTCCTTGTGGAGATCATGCCAACACGTGAGATGCAAATTAATATTGATTCTATAACTCTTTTGGGAAGCATCTTTCAATTTTCTGGAACCCATTAGGTCAAAAACAGTGGCAGCAGCCCAAACATATATATGTGGGAACTTAAAAGCGTTTGGACAATCTGATGCACGATGCCCAGATTCAAAGAATTTTGATTATATGTGCAATATTCTATTATCTAATTGCTTTTGGATTTTTGCTTATTCAAAGAATGTATACTTTACTCCAATTGCTGGTATAAGCAATGCTAAACCACACAAATGAGAATGCTCCCCTTTCCCTTTCATCAATCTGGCAGAAAACCTCCCTTCACCAAGCAATACACATACACATTATCACAAATACAGAAAAAAACCCCTTTCAGAAAACCCTCAAATCTACTCCCCTCGAACCAGTCTTTGCTTCTTCAAAGAGAAGGACGATCGTAGGCGAGAGAGAGAGAGAGAGAGAGTCGGCGAAAGAGAACTCACCGACTGAAAGAGGCGGCGGCGGGAAGCGGGTGGTGACGACCAGCGAGCAGTGAGCGGCAAAGAACGGCGACGAGAGAGAGGCCGAAGAGAGAGAGAGAGCGAAGTCGTGGAGACTCCAGAGAAATATTAATATGAAGGGGTGTCTAAAACTAACAACAAAATTCCACCATGTTTTAAAAGCCAATAAAAAAATCATTTCAACTCTAATAAAAACAGAAAACATACAATCAGCCAAAGGAGGCCTAAGTTGGTTGATTTTGTTTGTTCAGGTCCGATTCAACCTAATGTCTAAATTGTTGTTTCAGAGCATGAAGGGTATATGAATCGTCCAACTGAGCACAAATTCGAGAAGGAAATGTGGGTTCAGATTCCGATTTGCAAGGCGGCGCCGGCGAGGATGAAGAGGAAGAATAGGAATTTGTCCGTCATGCTCCCTACCGTCGGTAAAAGGAATTAAATCAAGTCGCAATACTTCACCGCGTAGATGACCGCCAATGTTAAATTTTACAGCAAATGATGAAAAGAAATTGATTTTGCTTAGACTTTAATTCCTAGTGTCACCGTCATTAAATTGGTTATATTCCAAGTTAAAAATGGTATGTTGGAAATCACATATCATAAAAACTTTTTAAATCATAGTTTAAAAAATATTGTTTACAAATATTTAATTAAATGATCTTTTTTTTTTAATTGAAACGTAATAAATAATTTCAAAATTCCCATTATATATTGTGCACTCAAGGGTAAATAGAACGATTTCTACTGCGTCAACACGCATGGCCCGATTTTACATGCGTGCGAACTCATCTTCATTTTGGTTAATTATATTTTTAGTTCATGAAACTTTTCAATATCTTTTTTTATTTTCTAAATAAAAGTTTGAATTGTCTCAATCAAATATCACCATTAAGTGATTAAGTGATGACACGATGCTAATCTAATTTATTAACATTTTAACGGTTAATTTTCTAGCATTCAAAACCTGTGTAGCATCTTTAATTTAAAGGTTAATATTTTAAATGTATATATTCTTATTAATTTAAAATAAATATTTTATACACGAATTAATCATACAATTAGGGTAAAGACATTCCTTATGTATATCAGCCTTAGTTTGTGTTAGCAGCCACGGAGTAGCATGCTGCAGACATATTTTGCTTGCTTAGACTGTAATACACGTACCAGTTCATACAAACAAAGGGGAAAAAAGTTGAGCAAAGAAAATAAATATTTCTTATCATATATATATATATATATATATATATATATATATATATATATATATATATATATATATATAATATTGTGAGATGTCTAGATAAATCTTAACCCTTAATTTTTCTATTTGTGGAATCAAGAACAAAAAAGAAATATTACCATTCCAAATGTAAACATAATAATAACTTGTAAGTTTAGCTATCCCAAGCAAGGGTAATAATGCGACGTTCTTCCAAGTCTTCTGAGTCTCAAGCTGGAATATTTTTATGGCCATTGGTCATGTTCTTCATGCATTCAAATCGAGGAGCCTTTTCACCGAACTTGGTGCTGCCATAGAGCTTCAAATAGTCCCCATAACGGAAATTGCTTGGGTACAAGAGCTTAGGAGCTGGGGAAATAATGGCATCTCCAATGGGATTATAAAAGGTAGCAATGGAGGTTCTGCTTCCACTATTGTCAGGCATGACCCTATGCACAACACTTTTATATAAGCCATTGCTCAACACTTCCACTTGATCACCCGTGTTCACAAAAACGGCATTGTTCTTGGGTGGTGGAATCTCGACCCATTTGCCATCTTTGAAGAATTCCAGACCAGGCACTTTGTCATCTTGGAGCAGTAGAATGATGCCACCCGCATCTGTGTGCTCTCTAAGTCCCCTCACAAGTTCTGGACGTGGACACTGAGGGTACTTGGCCACTTTTGTTCCCACAGCAGGACCCTCACCACTTCCAGAAAATGCTTTCTTGATGTAATCCTTCTCCAAACCAAGATTTTCACTCATGAGCTCAGATAACTTCTCTCCCAGCTTCAGGAGCTGTGCAATGTACTCATCCATTGTTTGGCTGCATTTAATTACATATACACTTATATATCATGCCAAAATATGTTTACAACACACTCTTAACATTTTTAATATAACTGAAACATTCTCTTTCCATTCTACTCTCTTTTAGTGTTGCCAGGACTCCTAATATAAGTTTTGTATGTCTTAGGACTTGTAGTTTGCTTGTGTGTGGGAAATAAAGAGGTCTAGTACTGCTTTTCTATAGATGCCACAAATGAATCAACAAGGGTTGGTAGCAGAACTGCTGAAGGGGTTAATTAGTTTCCACGACATGGTAAGTCAAAGTTTAAATTTATATTAGGAGAGATATTCACATTTAATATTCAACTGTATCTCGGTCAAAATCATCTCTGAAGGACAATACATGTAGGAAAAAAAAAGTCACGTATATGGATTGACTTACCAAAGCTCCCGAGAGATGTTTGGAATTTCATTGATGTTAGAGGTGGGGCGATGCCAAATGAAGAAGGTAATTTCCCAATCTATATCAGAGGTGTTCTGCTCTTTCTCCAACCTCTTGGCTATCTCAGACTGGTAGAAGCTTTCCTTTAGGTCTTCCTCATAGTATGTATTGATTAACTGCTTCAACTTCTCCATCAGTTGTGTGTCAATTTCATGGTTCTCAACCTGCATATGCAAATGTGTTAAAGAAGAAAATTTATTGAGAAATGATGAAGAATAGAAAAACAAAGGGACAACATATATAATTTGTGTTCTCTATATACCATACCATAAAGCAGCCCCATTTTTCACAAGCTTCGTGCAATAGGGCCATTGTGTCACCCCTCTTGTCCCCATTGAGGTTACTAAAATCTATCACAGGGATCTCCATCTTTGTATACTAGACTAGATACTTAATGTTTCTTTGTAGAAGGTTTGTTACAGAGGATGGGGTATATATAGGGCGAAAAATAAGATCTAAATCTACGTCAAAAATTGTAAGAGAAAAGGCTAGCTAGAATGATGCAAAAGCTATTTCACTGCCATCATGTGATCATGTACAATTTTTTATTCTTCTGTTCCAATGGTTAACCGAATTTCGCTTGTACACAAAGTTTTGGTTTAATTTCTTATCTCCACCTTACTTCAAGTCCAATTTTAGTCGTGGTTATTGATTTACACATAAAAAATTCTTAACTAATACTTTCAACTAAAAGCCAATTTAAGCCATTATGGGTAAGCCTGCTTCTTTCTCTGGTAAATCAATAACTAGGGGCAGTGTCATCGAAAAGGTTGCATTCAAATTAAGAGGCAAAATGTAGAAAGGGAATGTGGGTCGAGCGAATCGAACCAGTGGGCGGTTTTGGCTGGATGCTGTTGGAACATGATTAGGATGAATTACTCACTCACTCAAACGCCCATGTGCTTTATTTTATTGAGAGTTTTCGATTTCAAGGTAATTTAACTATCCCTGGACATGCATCATGCATGACATAATAACTGTAAAGATACGATTAGTAGTTCCAAGACTTTTGTTTACTAACTTAAAAGACAAACATGCTAATCTAATTAAGAGAGTTTTATCTGCAGCTTTTGGCTGGCGCCGCACATAGAAATTAGAAAATGAATTAAGATAATTATATAAGAAATTAAGTATCGGGTTTCCAAATTTCATCTTCAATCCCAACAGGAACTGCGAATATATAAATTCTTAAAAAACTCGAGAAAATGATGAATATTGTACTTTGATGCCTCAAATTCACATATATCCAGAAGATATAAGGTTAATTTAATGATAAAAAAGAAAGAAGAAAAGAGATCATATGTTTAAATCTTAACTAACAAAAATTAACAAATTAACTAACAACTAATTCACATATATTCCCCCTCTAAAAGTCACAAGAGAGAAATCTCAAGCAAATATTTAGTTTTTCAATTGTATATATAAAATTATTTGCACTCAAGTATGAACATTATTTATAACTTTTTCACATCATGTTAATGTTAATAACACTACTTAAAAGAATAATTCATCCTCCTCCTACTTTTATGGAGGATTTAGCATTACTCTAATTAAAATGAGCGTTACTATGTTGAATAGACCACAAAAGAAGTATAATTTTGACTTTCTGGTATTATATATAGCACTAAGTCTTGGCATTCATAACATTGGAATCACTTCTTACAAATCTTCACTTTGAACTTTTCCAAAATTCATGATCATGCAAAGCGAGTTTCAAGCACTAAACTCAAGTATTTCACACAATCTACACTATACTTCAATCATGCTCTTACAAGTTACAACACTACAAAAACACTATCTTTTCCTAAATCATACAATTAAAATGTCCTTTTATAACATTTATCTGCAAGCAACTAAATTAGTTTATTTTGTCAGTAAAACCTAGGAACCCGGCACCATAATTTTAAAAGTCAATAGCAAGTTTTCGATATTGAGGATAAAATCACTATATGAAATATTTTGAGTAGCCTCAAACTGGATCCATTTATCATCTATCCTTAGAACTTTGTTCAATTCAGAGTTAGTGTCTTTGCAAGTAATGTCTTTCTTTATCCGTAGTCAAACTTTGAATTGGATGATTTGTTCGATGGCCAAATACAGTTGATCTCGTGAATATTCCCACGCAAGGAAAGGAGGAAAAACTAACAAATCAGAGAGTTTGTCTAAGGATCACATAAGACTATTTTGTGCATTGATGTATACAATGGTTATGCACAAAATTATTTTATATTATTATTTAATAATAAATTATCGTTGATATGAATTTTAAAGTAATTATCATAAAAATAAATAATCTTATCATATATGATAAATTTTGATTGAATAATGATACAAAACTTTTTTTTCACGTTGTATAATCTTTTTTCTCATACAATAATTTCCATTGTTCACACAGCAAATGTATGGTTGAGATTTGGTGAAACTGGGAAAGGAATTTTAAATTGATTCTTTTAAAAATTAAAATTTAATCTCCAAGTGAAATATATTATTGCAAAAAAGAGCAATGAAATATATTATTGCAAAAATATATTCTTGTAAATTTTTGGATGACTGTTGAAGTACTAAATTGTTTAAGAGGATAATTAATACTTTTTTCAATTATATTCTTGTAAATAGTTATTGTATTCGTCTTTAAATTGTAGAAAATAAAAAAAAATTAAATGTGTAAATCAATATTTACATAAATTTAAAATTAATAAAATATGTGAATCAGACGATAACTGACATATGTTTAAGAAATAATAATAGGTAATTAAATTTAAAATCTTATATGACTGTTTAAGAATTTATTTGATATATTTTTATTTATTTATTTTAGAGGCTAATGAAATACTACTAACATCTTCTAGTTTTAGAAACTAAAATAATTATTTATTAATTACATTTTTAATAAAAAATAACTTTCTTATCACCCTTTCCAACTTTATTGGACATCTATATCTCAGTATTCAAAACTGTTTGCAAATTTTTAATACCTTAAGTTAAATAATAGTATATACTTACTCAATAAGTAAATTAGTTGAGAATACATTGAGATTGAGTTTGTGAGAAAGTAGTTGAGTTTTATTGTCACATAATATAGAGATGATGAATTTTAAGTATAATTAAGTCTTGAATTATAAATTAATCTCATAATTAATTTAAAAGAATAAAGCTTATGAAATATCTTAAGGTTTTATCGGTGAGCCAAAGATTCTAATTATAATAGTTGGACAAAATAAAATAATAATAATATATGCTTTATTAACAAGTTATCTATCACGTATTTTTAATATTTTTTTATTAATAGAATTTAGTTTAGTTTATATACACTATTATTGTTTTATTAATAGAATTTTGATCTGCCGTCCCATTACATTAATGAATAAGATGACACACATTATTTTATTCTTTAATTTTCTTGGATTATTTTTCTCCATTGGAATAGTTAAGATGGAGTATATTTTATCCGTTCAATTCCTTACTAAAACTCCTCTATATTTTAATTTATAAAAAATATTTGTATTAACACATTAAATTTATGTCAATTTATAATTTATATAAAAAATAATAAGATAAAATATAATTATAAAAATAATTTTTGTTTATTTTAAAATTCAACTTTGAAATTTATGTTAAAAGGGGAATTTTTGAATGTACAATAAATGTGAAAATATTAAGCAAAAAAGTGCAGTTCCTTGCTTCTTGGTGGTGTTGGTATATTGTTGGCAACGTTCCTTGCATGAGTTAAACACAAGTAAGCATCTCGGCTTTTCAGTGACACACACGCGCCTCATTGTGCATGGCACTTGGCACTTGGCCATCCATCCTTGCGTTCGAATTTGAACCTCCTTTTTCAATTTTCACAACATGGAACATCGAGGACCATTTGGTACTTTCCAACTCGCACTCTAACCCACAACGCAACCCCTCTGTCGCATCTTTCTGCGTGTAAGAGATAAACAAACAATTCGCGCGCCAAACACGACGGTGCTGCTAACTCCCAGCGGTGTCGTTTCACCACTTCCTCCATTGCTCTCTCTCTCTGAGTCTGGGAGATGAAGTTAACGTCACCTGCGCTTCTCAGCCTTCTCATTCTCTGCGATCTGCTTCTCTGTCTTCCCTCATTCACTTTCTCTCTCCTCGCCGCTGACGCCGACCCCGATACGGAGCTTCTCCTCGCCGGAGACAACGCGACCGCCCTCCTTAATGCCTCGCTTGCGAGATCCGACGATGGTAGCTTCGCCAACATGATTGATCGGGCTCTCGAAAGAGAGTTCCCCGATAATGAGCAGAATGAAGGTTCGCAGATCTACCTTCTCTCACTTTCTGTTTTTAATGTTCAAGAGTTTCTACATTTTTTCGTTTAATTCGGTTCCTATAACTCCTCGGATCGTGGTTTTGCTTGCCTTTGCAATGTGAATTTTCGAAAATGCCGTTCAATTGGAGTTTCATTTCACTTCTCTGGATGCGTTTTTCTGCAATTTCCTGATTCTTCATGTGATATTGAGGCGCTACTGGATTTAAATTCTCTATTCTTTGAAACCTTCTTGTAGTAATGTGTACTGTGATTAGAATCTTGCGTGATGCATGATAGGAGAAGAAACGTTATTGCTAAATTTTGCTCTATGATGGAAAACCATTGAAATGCTGTCGACTTCTAAATATTTTCACGTGGATACGTTAGCATGAAACTTGTTGAATCTTTGACGAACCACGTGTAGCATTGTGGAAAGTTTTATTCAAACGAATGCAATTGGCGAACTTCCCTGACTCTTTTGCAGGTACTGATCCTCGTGGTTTCAACAACAGTGTTGCTGAACAGCAGGTATGTGGTGAACTGATTTAAATGATATATTTATTTGCTTCCTGAATTATTGGATTTTCAGAGGTGAAGCAACCCTGAGAGTGAGGGCAAAGAGTGTAGCACTCTAGCAACCTAATTCTGGTAGTATAGGTATCTAGTTTTAGGCTAGAGTTCAATCTGGTCAGGAATTAACAGTTTGTTTGGAGAACAGTCCACTCCAACACAAACTGGCGTTGAACTCAATGATAAATCTTGCTTTTTCATTTTCTCCTTTGGAAGGTGTAAAAGTCTGTTTTGGAGGCTCCAAATGGAAATCAAAACACATACAAAAGTATGTTGATGATAATTTGTTGGAAGAGCATTAAGCTGATTCAAGGACAGAAGTTACAATTGATGATAACTTGTTCAAATTTCACTTTTGATGTGTCAACTTTGTGTTTTAGATTCTCTGGGATAATGAATTTTTGGGTGGGGACCTGAGTCTTGGTTACTTCCTTTTCATAACTATCGTTTCTTCTGATTTTTGTTGGATTTTATATATGTGACTTATTATTTTCCCATGAAAAGACTTGTGATGTAATGTCCTTCTCATGATATATTTAATGTATCAGGCTGTTTTGGAAACTGTTGCCAGAGTTAAGCCCAAGAAAAATGAGAGCAAAGAGGAAAAGTATGCACCTCTTTCTTGTAGAATCAAAAGGATTGGTTTTTTTTTTTCAAGAGGGAACCTTTTTAAAATTTAATGCAATTGCCTTAACTATTTTCAGTATTTATGACATTTGTTAAGTATTTTATCAGGTCATTTCAGTTCCATGATGTTTTTAATTTGGATAATGAGAATAGGGCAGAGGATATGCCAACTTTAATAGATCGAAAGGTATGTCTGATTCAAGCTCTTGAAGTTTAAGCCTTTCAAAGACAGTGTAATAATATTCTGTTACCACTTACTACCACACACATCATCACGATATGCATGAAACCACTCTTCTCAGATGTGAATTTAATTTTTTATATTTTTCTAATTGTTTCAACTTCAGGACAATGTCTTTATCATATCCAATCCCAAGTCAAAGTATCCTGTTCTTCAATTAGACTTGAGGTTTACTTTCTGTTCCTATCCTTTTTTCTTTCATGTGAGTGGCTGTAACTACTAACTAGTCAGTCTGCTTATCCTTTTTTTATGCCATATTTTCAGATTGATATCAGATCTTGTAGTTGTCATTGTCTCTGCAACCTGTGGTGGCATTGCCTTTGCTTGTGCTGGACAACCGGTTTGGTTACAAACATAGCTTTATTGTTTTCAGTAGATATCTCTACCATATACCTCTTAAAAGTGGGATCATCCATCATTCCAACTTGCAGGTGATGACTGGATATCTGCTAGCAGGATCAATCATTGGACCAGGAGGTTTGAGTTTTGTTAGTGAAATGGTCCAAGTATGTTACCCTTACAGTTCTTTTATTATGTATTTTAATGATTCTTTTCCCTTTCTTTTTACCTTCCACATTATTTCCAGAAATAAAATCATTGTGTGATCATGATGTCATGGATAATCTCTTTCTATATGACATATTGAAACGAAGTTATCATTTAAATGTCATCTATTTTATCTCCTAGTAATTTCACATATTGTGTTCATTCCTTGCAGGTTGAGACAGTTGCTCAATTTGGTGTCATCTTTTTGCTCTTTGCATTGGGCTTAGAGTTTTCAACAACAAAGGTTGGCTTGTATACTAATTTATTTATTCCTTTTAGCTTAAACTTGTATATTTTTAGCTCAGCCATATATAATGTATATCTTTCTTTCATGCTTGCAGCTTCGAGTTGTTCGAGCAGTGGCTATTCTTGGAGGCCTACTCCAAATTTTCTTATTTATGTGCTTGTGTGGAATAACGGCTTCAGTATGCCTTTTACTTCTTCAAATAGTTTGCAAAAATTTAATTCGTTATAAATATGCTTTGCTAGTTTGCAACCCATAACATTCAAAACATCATGTTATCTGTTATACCACAAACTCATAATGCCCATAATGCCCATAATGCTTACTTTTTGTTTCAGTTCTGAAAAGATTTACTGATTTATGTATGGAGCACGATGAATTGATATGGCTTTCTTCTAATATGAGACCTGTCTTGAACAATGAAGTAAATAATTGAAATCTCAGAGGGAATATTGTGAGAATTGGCGAGAAAAAAGAGTATGCTGCCACAATATTTTTATGTAATATGAGATCAAACTAGATAAAAAAAATTGATGGGAAGGAACTTGAAAGTTTCCTAGGTTGATACAGTAATCTTGCTGTTTCAATTTAGAGTTATTTCTCAACAACTTTCTCCATTTCCCTAATAATTGTGTTTAAGTTTTTTTTTTTATTTACAGATCAAATTGTGATGTGTAATAAATTCTCTGCATTAGAGGACAGAGAAACCTCCAAAGAAGAATAACAAGAGAGAGGAATCAGACAATATTCAGCATATCTCTACAAAAGGAAATACAACCATATATAGGCAATAGCTAGGCTAATTGCCTTATTCTAACAGAATTATCCCTCTAACAGAATGACCACACTCACTAACAGAGACTCACATAAGCCTCCCCTAGAACATTACTCTGCCTATATCAGTAATAGACATATCCAGTCTCACAGTTTGGCTTAATACTCCTCTTGGGCCTATGCTGGACTTCCTCATTCTGCATTTGGGCCGCAACATCATTGATCATATAAAATTGATATCATGCTGAGACTTTGATAATAACATGGATCATTTTTCCAATTACACATTAAAAATTTTCTCCCCTCTCTCCCCCTAACCCACACAGGCCACACACAACACAGGTTCAGATCTTTGGTATATCAGTGACTTGCATTTATTGGTCTAATGTATTATGGGTCAATTGACCCTGTTATCAAATTTATTTTGATACAGGACCATAAGACACTGTTAAAATAGTTTGCTTGGAACATGGTTTGGTTTAGAGGCATTATATTGAGTGAAACAATTGATGTTGTCTTGTACTCTTATTTATTACAAAAGTTTTCCACTTTGGTGTCAGTGAATTTCTGATAAATGCACCTAAATCCTACCTGCAGTTATGTGGTGGTAAATCATCTGAAGGAATATTTGTTGGTGCATTTCTATCCATGTCTTCAACAGCTGTGGTAATTTTCCGATCACACTGTTAGATGTTTTCTGTTATTCTTTTTCTAGATATACATCTCAAGTATGACTACAAGCCTAAAGCTTTGTTGGACAATGAACTTGTTATGTTGTTTAATATTTATCTGCAGGCATATAGTATTTTAAGTAACCTATGCCTGCACTTTAATTGTTGAAATATACTATTGCAATCATTGCCTGGTTGCACTTGGATTAGATTTGGTGATTCAAATTTCTATATTCTGTACAGCCATCATAGTGTTTCAGCTAAGTGTTATTAAATTGCTGATGTGAATATTGATTACTGATGCAGTGATGCGAATATTGCAATCCTTTAGTAAGATTTATTTCATCAAAAAAAGAAAACGAAGATTATGGCTAGAATGTTATAAAGGATACAGTTCTATTTAGTGTTTGACTGAGGAGAAATTCTTGTGCAATGCACTAGAAGTTGAGAGAAGTTTTCTTGTAGATGAAAAACCTAAAGTACTAAGCTCTTTCTATGATCATTTCTTTTCTAAATGTTATCATTCTTCTTTGGTGTCACTCGCATATCTTCAAAGATTTTATTTGCTCATTACTGTTAATGTTATTTTAAATTTGTTTTCATTCTTCTTTGATCCATAGGTCTTGAAATTCTTAATGGAAAGGAATAGTGTCAATGGCCTTCATGGTCAGGTTACAATTGGAACTCTGATACTGCAGGTAGTTTTTGTATTAATGAATGCACATGTATGGCTGAAACATTACTTCTGCCACTTGTGCAAAAAGACTAGAGACTAATGCTATCAATGACACTGATATTCCTTGTTAATTTTTTTTTTCACATTTTTTTTATTGAAATGTTTGAAATTATTGGCTCTTTTCAGGATTGTGCTGTTGGATTGCTCTTTGCACTGATTCCTGTTTTGGGTGGAACATCAGGTGTTCTTCAGGGAGTAGTATCCATGACTAAGTCGTAAGTTAATCGTAGGATGGATTGTCCCTCATTTATGTTATCTCTCCATAGTTTATGAAGATCTATGGCATATGATATTAAACCCCAAGGTTTTCCAATGCAGCTAGATTGTATTCTCATCTTGTCTTTCCATTGTGGCCAATTCAACATATATTTTGTGGGTCAACAAAAGATATTCTGCTTATAGTTTTGATTCTTTGCTTGTTATGAGATTTAAGATGAAGATGCAAGTTAAATGAGAAATTTTGGTGTGCTTGGCCCCTTTTAGCCATTAGCGAGCATGATATGTTAACATTAAGTTCTACTACACTTCTTGAATGCCTTCTATTGTAAATTTTATCAAAAGAAACATTGTAGTGCATGGATTTCCCTGGTCTTTTCTTATTTTAATATCACTATTATATTATGATATTATAAAAGTCTTCTATAAGAAATTATAAAACGTTTATAATTATAATTATAAAAAAAAGTTATTATTAAGGTGTACATATAAAAGAGAACACAAATTCGCCCCTAGTTGTGAATAGAATTAAGCTTTGTTCCTTTTGCATTCTTGGGATGGATCGTGGAAGACTTCCTTGAAGAGACCATGAGATGAGGACCTGATGAATGTCATAAAAAAATTTATATTCTATCCCTGAAAATCTAAATTAAAATAATAGCATATATACTCACTTTCTAGTTGAATTTTATTAGGCAGTCAGCTTTACTTGTTGTGCTGATGATGATATTAACTTTCTTCATCCTACTTGGTTGTATGCTTGTTTCAGTCAGTTATTCTTTCTGGTAATAATTCTGTTGTTTCAGGTTGGTGATCTTAATTGCATTTTTGGCCATTTTGACCATATTATCTCGTACTTGTGTGCCATGGCTCCTTAAGCTTATGATAAGCTTATCCTCTCAGGTGAAGATAGGCCTTGTGCTCTGTTGTTAAATGATTGTTTATGCATTAGTTTTTAACTGATTTTTTTCTTATTTTGGTGCAGACCAATGAACTTTATCAGTTGGCATCAGTGGCATTCTGCCTACTTGTTGCTTGGGTATGACTTCTATCAAGTCTTAGTCTTCATTACTTGGCAAACCATGTCTTTTGTGAAGTCTGTTTTATTATCTACACTGTATAATAGCCTTAATCTTGGACAAGTCTGTGGTTGTTTTCTCTTGATGTGTAGCATGCACCGAACTTTATTTCTCTGAATCCGAGGGATTGCTTATATGCATGCATGCCTGAAACTTATATATACATACATTTATAAAGTCCAGACAACTTGTATTGCTAAAATGCGTGCATGCTTGACACTTATTTATACATACATTTATAAAGTCCAAACAACTTGTGTTCCTTCAACAAAATGTTTTAATAATTTGTTGTTTCATTTCAGTGTAGCGATAAGTTGGGTTTAAGCCTTGAACTAGGTTCCTTTGCTGCGGGAGTAATGATATCAACAACAGATCTTGGTCAACATACACTTGAACAAGTAAGACATTGTCCTAGAACCTATGTTCTTTGTAGTTGCTATTTTTACTATATAATGTTTTTTGGGAGCTTTTAGAAGTTTTCCGATGGTGTAGTTTGTATTAACTCTCCAACCCAACAGTTTGAGGAGAATCATTTATTTGTTATTTATCATTTTTTTTTCTTTGTGGGTATTCAGTTGTTCTTTCTCTTGTTTAGCATGTTTTAATGGAGTGGGATGTTTGAGTATTCTGTTTCATACCACTTTGTATTTTCATCATGGATGCCTGTAAAGTGGGGGTGGTCCACCCAAATGAATTTCAAAGAACCTTCTTGAAGCACATGCACATAAGTTTTGAGATGATTCGTGTTTTGCTGTAGTTATTTGAGCTTACTCAATGTAATGTTTGTAGGTTGAACCAATTCGCAACTTTTTTGCTGCTCTGTTCTTGGCCAGCATTGGGATGCTTATACATGTCCATTTCCTTTGGAATCATGTTGACATTTTACTGGCAGCTGTTATATTGGTGATCATTATAAAAACAATTGTAACTGCATCTGTTGTCAAGGGGTTTGGATACAACAACAAGACTTCACTTCTTGTAAGATTTGACAACAGTTATTACAATTACATCTGCTTGTTGATTACATCATACATTTCATCGACGGAGGAGCCTTAGGTTATTCCACATGCGTAGGTTGGGATGTCCCTGGCTCAAATTGGGGAGTTTGCCTTTGTTCTTCTCAGTCGTGCTTCAAATCTTCATTTAGTTGAGGTATGTGCTTCATTTCGAGACAAACATTTTAGCTACTTTGTTGTGCTTATGCTTATGAAGACAGTGAAATTTATCTTTCTGCATTTTAGGAAACAATTTTAACACAAAAATGGATATATATTTTATGTAAAAAATATGCAGTTTTCTGGTAGTGCTTATTATCATTTTTAATGTGAATGTAATTGCATTGTTTCTGCAGCTATTATTAAATACATAAACTGAATGTCTGATTCTTACTGCAGGGAAAGTTGTACTTATTGCTCCTTGGAACAACTGCTCTTAGTCTGGTATGTATGGACTGTTGTATAGATTAGAATTATGGTTATTAGGCTATCTATATCCACGATGAAGTGCTTGCAAGTTGCACTTGCACGTACTCTATGCCAAACTATTATTTCAAGCCCACATACCATGGCCATTTTTCTCACATAATGTTTCAACATTTTTAATGTAAAAAAATATGATAAACATTCCTTTTCATCTGAAAGCATGCTGATGGGCACAATGCCTGTCATTAGCTTGCACGGTATTCAGCTACCCAGCATCAGTGAACCGTATTATGTGTTTTAGGTATATAAATTTTGTTTGTTATTCATCTTTATTTTACCTGTTTGCATACACATGTACGAGCAGTTATCATATAACTTGTAAATCTGAGTGAAGTTTAAGCAGTCTATCACAAGTAAAACTTTGGGCCTTCCTATGCAAAATTATTGTGCACAGTTTTGATTTGAATGTTATAGCCAGTTTCATGGGTAATCTAGATGTGTTGAGTATTAAGTGCTCAATATTTTTAGAGATTTTGAAGCTTACACAAACAGAAATAGTGCAGGTGACTACACCTTTGCTCTTCAAGCTAATTCCTGCTGTTGTCCATCTTGGTGCATTGTTGCGGTGGTTCCCTCCTGATAGTCCGGGGGAGGTAACTTACAGCTTTAGGAACTGAAGTGATTAAAAAAATTTTTTTTTATAGGTTTTTGTTGTTTCAATTTCTTGAGGATCTTTAATATGTTTTTACTCTCAGATTGCATTTAAAGGGGACAGCTTTCGCGCAGACAGTGCTAAGCGTATTCCTTTAATGGTTCAAGGCTCTCATGATTCATGATATCAAAATATATTATGAAGCAAAAAAGAAATTTGCGGGCTTTACTTGACGGTTTCTCGTACTAAGGAGGGCAGGTGCTAAAGAGTGCAAATAAGGTTACTACTAAATGAAACTATTTTTCGTTGCAAAATACTTTGTATACTGTCTGCTTTCGGAACACGCACTGGAATAGTAAATGCAAATGGCAAACGCAGGCCAAGGGGACCAGGAGTTTAAACCGGATCCATCCATCCACTAACCTAGTAACCTGGGCCATGTTATTAACTTGAATGGCCTATTTTTGTGTATAAAGGAATCTGTAGTTGTAGTTGATAGTGTAATTCATTTTAGAAGCAATCCTCTTGAATTTTTTTCCTTCAACTTTTCCCCTTTTATTTTATTTAAAATTTTGGGTTGGTTAAGTTTTCAATGTGTAAATTGTCCCTGTACAAGTGTAGACGTTAAGGCAGTCATCAAAGTCAAATGTATCATGTTCATAAACTTTTGAATGATTAGTGGAAGCGGAAGGTATTTTATTTTTATTATTTTATATATGAAGCGAAATGCAAATTGATTTGCCGTTCATTTCTTCTAATTGGTTGTTAATTACGTGGAATGCTTTGTGCAGCAAACCTCATCGGCTATTGAGAGTCACCGGTAATCTCTCTCATCACCGCCCATGAAACAGCTGGTCTTTTCTTGAGTCAACATAAATGACCAGCGTCTGTTTCAAGTTTGTTGGAATAATGTTTGTCCAACATCCTAAATTTCTAGGGTAACAATTTTTTATCACAAAACAGGGAATGTAGGGATGGTATTAAAAATAGGATTGTAAAAATATTATTGTATTCAAGTAGATTTACTGTTCTGCACTTGAATTTTAATGGTATTAGTTTTTGGGTATATAGACGGAATCTTATTATGTTAACATTTTTTTCGTTCTTCCCCCCCCAAAAAACATTTTTTTTTCGTTTGAAGAATTATTCACGTCTCTGTTACTTGATTGTTTGGAATGGAATTCTATGATCTGGTAATTTGAAAAATGTTAACCTAATGAAATTCAAAAGAGCATATTGTCGATTTTTAAATTAAAAATTATTTACCATTATTTTTAAATTTTTTTATAAAAAGTTCTGCATTATTAATCAGTCAGAAACATTGGTTAGTTTAACAGCTAGTTATCGTAAAATTGAATAAATTTTTCATACTTGATAATTTATGATTCTTATTTTTAATATTATTGTTTTTTGTAGGTTCTTATTTTTAATATGATTTAGAGTATGCATACAGGTAAACATAATACTACATTATATTAACTGCATGTGTGGTGTATGTAAGACTAGATAAACATTTATCTCCCGTGCACGTGCTGATACACAGGGACAGTGAGGACATGGTGATCATCAGCCAAGCATTCAAAATTTACGGACACGACAAAACGCATTGCAGGAAGTTTAACATAATTACCGGAAGGGGTTTGGTTTGATGTTTTTGGCATCTTAAATCCCATGTTTATCATATATATATATAGATCGAGCATAAACATGTGCTGTCATATCATATTAAGAATGAATGGTGGCGAGCCCGGTGACGTTGGTGTCTTCCAAATGCAATCACTATTCAGCAGGTTGCATGTTTGTCCATTGTTGATTCAGAAATCAACATCAACCAAAAGGGAATCGTACGTACCTCAATATCTCCACTTGTGTAGTGGTCCCTCCCCTAATTCATTTATTTCTGAATTTTAACTGAAGAGGAGGACATTGCTGCTCAGAAACCGTGTTAGTGGATGCCTCCCATTGGCCCAATATTATACGTGCTTTCTATCTGGGTGCCACTCCCCAAACCAAATATCTTCATATTTCAAAAAGAAACACACAAGTTTAATTCTTACTCACAATTCACATCTACGATCATCAAATATTACATAACAAGTTGAAATATATATTTTTTATAATTATTTGCAGATTTATATATATGTTTTACTTTTTGAACGCGTAGGTGATGTTTTATGATGGATAGCGATAGGTGAAGTAATTTTGAACCGGCGTGGGCTGGCTCGTGGTATCAACTTCTTGGTGTGTTTGTATTGTATTCAAAATGACATTAACAGAAGAAAGTAGCAGGTATGCGTCCGTGGAGATCACATGACAGCATATTTATTTTCCCCCAAGAAAAATGGTGGTCCTTGTATATTATGTCAAGATAATTCCATGAGTGCTGTGCTACGCTGCCCATATTTTTTTTTCAAGGGAGACCGTGCCCGAGATGCCGCCCCTCAGTTTGTCTTCGATCCTTTCATTTGTGCTTACTAGGTTACTTTATTTAAACTATCATTATTATTACATAAAATTTATTTTCTTTCCTTTCGATCTCGAGCAGGGATCAAGTTAGCAAAGTAATTCTAAGAAAATTATTAATTTTAATCATTAAATTTCAAAAAAATAACTTGACGAGTCAAATAATTTTCTTAAAATTATTATTGGTGTGATTTGTTCTTCACTCTTTTTTCTTATAATATTAATATTAGTTATACCTCCTCCTGATTGCATCCATGACAATTTACAACTACATGACTCTAGTTTGTAAGTAATAAATGAAAGATTTAATTACATATTTTATCATCAAATTTTTATTATTTAAGTTTTTAATTTTTTTTCATATTTTACGGTTAGTGACGTATCACTCAAAAAGTGATATTTATTTTTGAAATAATGTTATTTTGTTATCAACATAATAATAAAGTGTACAAAAATTAAAAATTTTAGGTGATAGTAAAATTCAGAAATAATAAGCTTGGGTGTGTAAAAATTAACAATTTAAGTGATAATTTTTTAAAAAAAATACTTAAATGATAAAATTCATAAAATAATGATAGTTGAATGATGAGATGCATGTTTAAACTTAGATGCAATTAGTTGCACTGTGATACTGTGTTTTGAATCTGGTTTATAGTGTTTTCAATCAAGTAAATGGTGAGATTTTAATTTTTTTTGCTCGCGCTTCTAAAGTCAGGGTATCTTTAACTAGAAGTAGTTACGGTATTTGTTTACTTTTTCTTTTTGTTTGTATCTCTTTTTGTTTCCACATACGTAAACCCTAAAAGGCTAAAGCATTGATCATTTTCCTGGAAGAAATATATGAGCAGGTTTAACGGTCCAATAAGGTAAGAACTGAGAGTCTGAGACAGCTTAACCCGCTGACTTAAAGGCGCAGACCAAAAAGACCAAGAATTCAAGTTAAGATGCAAGAGCTTTAACCATACAAAAAACAAATATAGCGTTCTTATTTAAGCTGGAAAAGTTATTAATATTTTTATTTTCAATCAAAGAAATAAAAACAGACGAATATATATAGTGAGTTTTTCAAACTTTATGATAGTGAGGTTGACGTTATTTATCAATAAAGAAAATCTTGTATATTATTAAATCGTACATATTCTAAGTCAATTAATTATATTAAGTAATTTTGTTATTATTTCTTATGCCACTTAAATATTTCATCTGTCAAAGTAATAATATATGATTTATAAATAAGTGTATAGTGCACACAAATGAATAGGAATCTCTACATCAATTTCAAGGTCGATCTTGTATGAATCAAGGAGTTTCTTCATTCTTCAGAAATTGGAATTGGTAGACTGAAGGCATTATATTAATTTGTAACTTGTTGCGTATAAACGTAAATTACTATCATATATGCCGAAACTTCGGATGGATTCTCATAAATGTTCTTGAGAAGTATTACTTTCAATATGCGAAATCCAAAGAAAAAGTAACATATTCGCATCCAAGAAATTCTCTCTCAACAACTCGTGAATGGATCTGAACAAATTAACACAAAGTGATAGAACTTTCCGGACAGAGAAAGTCCTAGAAGGGTTTGATTGGAATATATTATCTACAGAATCTTGTGGACGCGCTTTATTTCCCTCCTATCCTTATCCTCATATTTATAATCAAAATGGCAGGATGTGCTTCAGTTTTTAGTCACACAAATATATATTCTATCATGAACAATACTTTATTTATACTTTCCTGTTGGACTATATAATACTTCATAGATATTAGTTTAATTAACGAAAAATAATAATTAAACAGTCCAAAATCTATTCATGTCTGCCGTGTGATTGAAGTAGAAACGAGATGCTTAAATATATGAGAAAAAAAAAATCGGATTGTTAATTCTTTACCAAGTTGTTTGCACTTTCCTATCAAAAGTGTAAAACCAAGAAAAACATATCTGGTTGAAAGTATCAAAATGAAAAGTCAGCCGATAGATCCACCGATTGTTTGTAATTAAAATTAATGACAATCATATCGTATATAAGATACGCGAGTTCTGTCAAGTCAATAACACAATTTCTAGGAAAAATATTTTAATTATAATTGTGGAAAAGCATACTATATATTATGCTAGAAGGCGCAGAGAAATTAATAATCGGTAAAAATAATTGGACTAAATTAATATTGACTAAAAATTCCGTGCCTTTACAATTTTGCCTTACAAGGAATGCTACTATATATATCTTACTAATAAGGATGGAACTTTTGATTGTTGTTTAATGAACCCGTAGCTTTAATTGTGTTTTTCCCTGCCAAGTGAAATTTAATCAAGTGATCGCTTATATTCTGATGATAAGAGCATTATCAAATCCAACCAACTAAGCTCACACGTAGCTAGCAATATAAGCCTTGAACAAGCTGGTATAACTCCTTTAATTTTGGACTTGTTGAAAATTATCTAGGTTTTTTACAAATTTATAAGTGGAAGCATGCATATAATTAATAGAGTTGAGAAATTAGTCAAACTGGAAGAGATCCAGCCAAGGTAATAATTTCTTCCAAATAAAGAAGATTCAAATTTTGGCATATTTAGGAATTTCATTTATTTTACTTTATTTCTGGGCCAGCAGGTTACTATTGAGTAATGAAAAGCCAGCGATTCTACGGTGACGACAAAAATGTCCGTGTTCACTATGTGGGGGGCCATATGCTTTCTTTCTTAAAAGCTGCACATCTACATCATCTTGAATGTGAATTGTGATGTGAGAAGAGGCATATGGTATATAGTGCCAATGCAGATATATTGGGGTATGGATAAATTAAATTTGCCTGAGAGGGGTCGCCCTTCTGGTCACTTCCAAACAGCTTAATTATTCATTACATTACAAAAACATTAAATTTGTTACTTATTATACTCAGAAATCATAATGACTGAAAAGTTGCAGCAAGAAAACAATTAATCCAAAAATGCTTCACCAAATAAAGTTTATGGCTACGTACGTACGTATGCAAATTCCATACTTATTTTTAGTCTTAAAACCCCTCAAAGACCTGCACTTCACAGAAGAAGGAAGTTTAGATGTACCAAGTAGTTGAGCTACATTTGTCATGCTTGTTATCCACTTTCACTTCAATCTTATAACAAAAATGATTTTTGGACATCAGATTTACTATTTGACACCCAGTTACAGAAATAAAATATATAATAAAGTAATATAAAAGAAAGAGAAAACTAAAGAGCACTGATAAGGTATTTTAAAAAAATCCTTAACTCATCTTACAAATAAAATGTTCATAACTAGTTCATTCCTATACCGTACGTGTTACTTAAACAAACCTTTACTTTGAGTATTGGAGTCAAAGTTTTAAATTGTGGTGTAGCGCGAACTTTAATATTGTGAAAAATTACCAACAAAATACGAATGCAATCATATATATAATTATGGAGACTCTAAAAACTTTGATGTTACGGCCAAAATTAATGGTAAAACATTTTTTAAAACCTTGATTGTTGTGGTTGTTTAAAAACTCACACTTCTTCCACTGTGCTGCTTGGGAGCTACTGAAAGAAAAACAGCACCACACTTACGAAAGATATCTAAACTATTATTGAAGGAGTATAATTTGATGTATTGTTAAACACTCAAATCAACTCCACATGTTAAATTAAGAAAACTACTAGTCTAGAACCTAGTGTTCAAGTTCAACTTGCAGTAGTGCTACGCACGTACGTTCCCTTTCCTTTCTGTTTATGAGGGAAAAATCCTCCTCGTGTGGGACAAAACAATGGAAAAGGGATTTTTGAAATTACTAACACAGGCAGAATAATATCTGAACTAAAGCCACACGCCAGCTCTAAGACAGCAGTAGTAATATTGAATCTGCAAAATCTCCTTCCAGAATCAAAATTCGATCGCCTCATATCAAAAACCTTTATATACATTTATAATTTCTATGCACAGTTATAATTCCATAATGATATCTATATGCCACATTATTTAATGAAATAAACAATTGATAAATTATTATACTTATTAAATAATACTATCAGAATAAATTAATTAATAAATAATAATTGAAATTCTTTTTATATTAAAAATATCCACAAGCACTTGATTCAATATAATATATTCACATATATAGAGAAAAACTATAAAATAAGAAATCAAAGAATTTCTTCTCCAAGTTGTAAATAACTAATAATTGAGATCAATTAAGTTTTAAATAAAAATAAATAAATTTTATTAGTTATAAATAATTACATTCAAACAAAAACTTTGCAGGGATTATTTGAGGGGTCTTCTCAGCTTTGTTTAGTCTGGATATATATATATATATATATATATATGAAAATTTGAATCAAATTAAACGTGTGGGTTAATTTGGTTTCATTATTCATCTTAAAAATAAAATGGTTCATAACTAGTTCATTCTTCCTAAACCGCTACTTAAACAAACCTTTACTTTGATATTGGAATCAAAGTTTTAAATTGTGGTATTAGCGATCTTTAATATTGTGAAAAATTATCAACAAATTTGAATAAAAGTTTTTCATTTTAATTTAGTTATATAAGGCTTATGTAAATGAATTAGAGTATTCTTTTCCAAATGTTTGATATTACATTTCATTAACATTATTGGCCTTTTTATGGTTAATTATACTTTATCTTTCATTGAGTTCTTTGCTCAAAATATGATGACAAGGTTAGTTAAGAAACACATTTAAAGATACTCTTGATAATGGTTTAGGCACTAAGTGAAGGTGCTAAATTTAATTAAAGAAAAAGGCAGAAAGGAAAAACTTCATTATTGAAGTCTAAAAACACAATATTTAATCAAATTAATTCAATTAATTTGATACGAATGATCTCATTACTTAACCTAATTACCTAATGAACACTAGCTGGAATTTGGATTCCACAGAGATTTGCATATAAATATGTTGTATAGTATTAGTCAACTGCTTTATATATATATGATGGTGTATTATATATCTTGAAGGGATCTGATTATTCCATGGATTAGGGATATAATTAATAACGACTAGTCACTACTATTACTGCAATGAACAATGTGTTTCTTTGACCTGAAGATCTTCTACACGAGTTGACACTTGACAACAGATAAAAGGGTACATTCCTAATACAATTAATATATATAACACTTGACACAGTTTAAGTCACGCTAATTGGCCCAAGCAGAAATGGAGCAGAAGGAGATGACTTATTTTGTTCCTGCAGGGTCTTTGCCTTGGGGGCTGCAAGAGTGAGATCCAGATTAAGAACTGCGACTTGATGCTCTTCACCTGGTTGACTTTGATATGAGCAATTATCAAATGTTTCTTGCTTATACTCTGATGATTTGTTTTCTTGTTGAAAGTAAGTTATACGCCCTAGCAAAGACAAAGTGGCAGCATCATTATTCTTAACTTCACATTTAGACTCATCCTTTTGATGAGCCGAAACTGAATTAGAACCTGCTTTGTTGCTACCAACCTGCCACAATAATTCAACGACAAAGGAAAAGTAAAAAAGAAAAGTGAATTACTTTTCAGTTTAAAGAGAAACATTTATCATTCATTCAGTGTGAAATTATCAGGTAGCTAATTAATAAAAGCAATATATAGTAAATTAATTCATTGTTATGTATGCATACCAAGTCAAAGAGACTTGAACGTCGCTTTTTCTTGTCTATAGTTGCCAATC
The DNA here is from genome assembly GCF_004193775.1 of Glycine soja. Classification (NCBI taxonomy): domain Eukaryota; kingdom Viridiplantae; phylum Streptophyta; class Magnoliopsida; order Fabales; family Fabaceae; genus Glycine; species Glycine soja. The sequence goes on from NC_041009.1 coordinate 2,368,758, forward strand.
GAAGAAAGTACTTTTGAGCATGGCTTGCCACTTGTGTTGGGGTTCTTGTAGTCACAAAGTTTCTAGAGATTCCCCTCCAGTCACCCTTTCCCAGCTTCTCAAGTCCAACAAGGAATATTCTGTGTTCCTCTTCTGTCCATGGCACTCCTGTTAAGTATATATGCATTAAAAAAAATGCATAACAACAATGTTAGATTATTTATAGGTATATGTATAAAAAATGAAATGGTAGATATACTAGATAGGGATGAAGGAAAAGTACTACAACAATAATAATCAAAAGATTTTCCAAAAAGTCAGGAAAAAAGACACTAGCTAGTGCATATATAATTTCTTTACTAACAATAATTTCAAATAATATATCAACAAATTCATATAGTATCTAAAAATAATGGGGAAAAAAGAGCTATAGAAACTGCATATTTTGTACTGACACATATATATTGGGATAGATTGAAACAACAAAGATACCTTTCTTCCTCTCTTGGGCTCGAGCTAAGAGACCATCTGAGAGATACCCAAAAGAGGTTCGGTCAGAATTTTCATCAATGGTTAGTCTTGATGAAGAGAATGAGGAAGATGATGATGAGGGTAAGGAGTCCATGCTAAAGCTTTTCTTGATGCTAACACAATTAGTACTGTCTAATTGCACGCCGAAGAGGCGAAGTCCAACGAAACTAGTAGTAGCCCCTCTCAAAGATGTGCAGGTCCTTGAGTTATGGCCTATGGTTCCACAATGTGAGCACTTCCTCCCCATTATTAATTATTCTTACTTCAACAACAAAGATTCTTTTCTCAGCCCACACACCCCTCAAATCAAAACCAAACTCTGTGTGTGTGTGTGTGTGTGTGTGAGAGAGAGAGAGAGAGAGAGAGAGAGAGAGGAGAAAAAATGGATTGTCTTGATGGTATATATGATGATGGAGAGTAAGGTGTGGGGTTAATGTCAATGGAGTCACACCCCACGGAAGTTTATTGGATGGATATAGTTTATTGTTGGGTATTTTTATAAACATTTTCCTGTTTTCTTTTTTTTATAAAAAAAAATCATAAAGATAGGAATACCTTATCTTATTTTGAGCATTTATGTCCTCTGGGACTATAAAGGATACAGCTACCCTGCAAATTATTTTAAGAATGGATATAATATATTATACATACCAGAGTGATTAAGGGAACTGCATATATATCTATGGTTTAAATTTTTCATAAATATTTACTAACAAACAATATTTTTTTGGTAGATCTAACTTACATATATGCATACATGTAATTAATTACTTATATTTTTTAATTAGTTCCATGCATGATGCATATACTAATTTATTCTTGTTCAACCCAGGAATATTGATTTAGTGCGTAAAAACAAGACCGTCAGGAATTTCTCTCCATAGGTAGGTCTATGTATGACTTGAGAAAAAAAAATATATCATAGGAAAGGTGGACTTTGAAAGTTGTGTCCGTCAACTAAAATTTTCTTTCGAAGGAAGTTGCTAAACGTACAACAAATTCACATTGTTATTTAAATAACGTGAAGTGAACGTCATCAGAAAATTTCTGACTTTCCAGCTAAATCTATAGAAACCATATTTGTGTATGTTAAGCTACTAGGGTCGGGTGGTATGAATTGAATTCAGGTAGTAAAACGGCAGCGAGGTTTTTTGGCCTAATTAATTTGGTTTTATGTTGAAGAGTATTTAAACTGAAACATTAGTAGTATAATTTATTCATATATTTAGAATATAAAATATTATTTTAAATAATTTATTAATAATAATATATAACCTAAGTTAACTTATGGTGGAAATTCCATAGAATTATTAAGTTCGATTAATTTTTTCTTATTTTTTTTTTAGCCCAACTCATACATTACGACACACATTTTAACGTTTCTAGTCAATATAAATTCATGGTTATACTGTTCAAAGTCAAAAGATCAAACCATTTTGTGGGGTGGCCACTTTATTCAAACATTTGATAGTAGAGAAGTGGACTAACTTCTTTGCAAGATAGAAGGGCTATGATTATCGCTTTATGTCATTGTGATACAATTTATTAACTTCTTAGTCCTTGTAATGTTACTAATTAGATTTGCAAGAGATACAGAATGTGAAGCTTATTGTGTATTAGTTCAATTACAATTCAGTAACTCACGTATCATGAGAGAATTCGAGTTGAAGTATGACAGAAAATAATAAGGATTAATGTCTATTAGGTTTCTATACATTCCACATGCATATTTATTATTATAATTAAATATGTACTAATGTGTGGGTAACTACCCATATTTTTGCTATCATGTAGGTAATTACTTTACTTCTCATAGATAAATTTTACATGTATTTAACCGCGACCAGTTCGGGTCAATTATATCATATTTAAAAGGAAAATATCAAATGAAGAATACCTGCTTATTTTTAAAGTCTGTCTCTGCATAGAAAGAAGAAAGAGACGAAGAAAAAAAGTGATAGATATAGTGAATAAAATATGATAAGAATGAAGGAAGATAAAAAAAATTAAAAATGTGATTAAAAAATATATGATAATAAATTGATAATAAGCCTCTTTAAAAACATCATGCACGTCTGTTTTGCAATGGATACAGTACCCTTCGCCATAATTAGAATCACTCGATAAAAAAAAAGTGATGACTGATGAGGACATTGCTGTTGATCAATAGGATAATATATCATTAAGTTTGCATATGAAAACAGAAATTTTGGATAATTATCTTCATCAAGCTAGCACACAGTCCTACTAACCTAGCTAGTGATTTTAATATTATCATTATAGCGAGGCCAAACAGTTAAAAATTTCTGTCCAGATCATGAATTAATAGTACACAATTTGAGTTGAAGGCAAGTTGGAGGTTTCTTTAAGCTTTCAATTTATAGGACAGAGGATACATCCATATATGCGGCCATCTAAACCTGAGACTCATTTGGCATTATCATAGAAAGGAATCTTCTTGAAAATTGTTACGATGCTTAATTATTTTAGAGAACTTTACAACATACATTTCAAGTTCTTTCAAACTAATAAATATTATTTTTAATTAAAACGATTTTATGATTTAAAAAATAAATTAATAGCACACTCTAAAAATATTGATAATTATCATATGACTAATTTTAGCAGAAATTTGATTGTCGAAATTATTATAATTTCTCTCAAATCATGGTCTAAATATTAATTAATATTCTTTAATATGTAGTTACTATATTTAACAAACTATTTTGCCCCACACAATATACTTTCTTTCGTACCTTTTCATGTGTGCTAAACATGCACGATACTTTATGTATTTTTAATGTAAACGATCTATATCTTCGATCTATATCTTGTTAGATCGATTTTAAAAAATGAAGCTTCGTTAATTGATTGGCTAATTAATTATAGGTATTAGTTTTATAACATGTAGTTGTAACCATTAGTTACTTCCACTCACACTCAAACGCCAAAAGGCATATGAAATTTGAGAGCAATATTTGGGCACCAGTGCGTCACTAGAATGAGTTGCATCCAGTAACCAAGTGTTTAATCAAAATTTAGTTCATGATTTCTTGAAGTACAAAGAGCACTTTTTACATTCGGCTTTCCGATCGAGTATAATTAATATAGAATATAATTTTAGTGAAAGTACGATACTAATCCATTTGCATATATGTAGCTTGTGTTAAAATATCATTATCCTATCCAATTCTGATCCGGCATGGTTACATCTCCACCTCCTTTTACTCACAAACATATATTGGATTTGGAAAAGGACAAAAGGTAAAGAACGGGGTAGGTTGCTTCACAGGTCAAAATCAACCACGGATATAGAGAATACGTGAAAATTAATACCGATAAAGTATATTTAATATACCAAATGTTTTTAATTATTTAAAAAATAAATATTAAATATTTTTTTTTATAATAAGTAGTTTTCTTTTTATTGAATGCTTGTTATTTTAATTTTCTTAATATATAACGTGCGCACACTCTTTGATTCAAGATATGTTTAGATGTGTTTCTTAATTAGTTAAGGATAATTTAATCAGCACAGTTTATTTATTGTGTCTTTCTCCTCATTTCAAAAATAAAAATGTCATTAATCATTAACAAATAAAGATTTGGCATCAGATTAAATCTATTTGTATAACTCTTGTTTGATGAAAATTAATCGATTATGTATAATACTTACATTTGTTAGTAATGTATGTTAATTCTCAACATCAATATAGTTATTTGTTAATTTGATATATTATATTATTCAAGTAGAGTCACGAAGTTTATGTTAACATTTTAATTATCATTAAAATGTGCTCTAAAGTCTAATCCAACACCTAATGTATTTTTTTTCCTAATATCTCCAAATCCTCTAATATTGGAAGGGATGAATTTTGAGCCTCTCTCATCTAAATATTTAAACCAAACAAATCCTTTTAAAGTGTTCTTCACTTTCCCTCCCGATCATCATTACATTATCTTAAAGTCGTCATTACCTTTCTCGTGTAAAATATGATAATTAAATAGCCAGTAATTAGTTACTTTTTTCGACCATATATCTGAGAAAATTATATATATTACTGTGTCACTGTGCCAATCTAGCTGAAAAGATAGATTGCATCACTAAAATCGATCCAGTAGTAGAATAAAGGTTTTTCAACTGAATATCCAATGCACAAGCACTTGATTCTCCAAAAATAATTAATCCAAGCTCGCAGCTGCATATATAAGATACTGCTAGCCAGGTAGGAGTAGCCCTGCAACTTTTCACCAAATGATGGCACCACTTGGTGGAGGCGAAGGATCACGATAATATATACTTTATGTTTGTTATATTGACAATCATTAAATTTTCTAATACATAAGATTCCTCAAAGCGGCTTTCTAACTTTGCAAAGAGGTACTTTTTCGAGTAGTAATCGCTTTCTTTAAAGTCAAAAGTAACATATATGGAAAATTAAGCAACAATGATTGTGCAAATGAGGAAACTATGGGTCTTCTATTCGGCCGTCCATTTGCGCATTTCATACAATATGAAATTTCATTGTTGCAATCATTTCAATAGTTTATACTTTATAGCTAGTGAGCAATTATTAATCAGCCTTAAATATCATAATCATTGTTTAAGTGCGTAATTATCACTAAGATATCAATGAATACTTAAAATACACACTGAGATTCATCTTTCTCTCTCTCTCTTCCTGTATAAACTAAATTTGGACATTAATGATGTATGAGTACAATTAACCAAAAATCATATAAAAAAAATGGTGCAAACACAACTCATCTTTGAAAAAAAATAACATAAAAGAAGATTAATTATGAGCTAGGATGATAAACAATAAAAAAATGTTTAATTTTATAACACAACTCACACATCTTTGAAAAACATAAAAGAAGCTTATAAACAGTAAGTTTTTCTGTTTTAGCTAGGATAAACAATAAAAAAATTACTAACAAGAAAAACAAGGCAAATTAAAAGTCGTGAGATAAAATAGACTACTGCAAATGGCAGATTGAAAAACACTGTAGATAATTAACAAGTCCCCGCGTTCCTTATCATAAATCTAACTCTCCATTTTAATTACAGCTCATTCTAAATTGACAATTTATCTGCGATCGACCACATATCGATTAGTTTAAAATGAAAGATGGAAACAGCTCTGCATAATTGACTAGTGAAATTAACACAGAAATATAGAATGCATACGTTTCCATCTGTTTATTGTTTCCCAAAGATTCCTCATGTTTCAAGGATTCAAAATCAGTTATTTTCTTAATCTGTTCATTTGTCACTCTCTTCTATAAAATAACCAATTATTTGTGCCGGATTCAAGCAATGAACTTGAGAATTATGGATGGGAATGATTAATAAGTACTCCACACCTTACGTGCAAAGTTGTCCAGAGTTACTTCTCAGTAAAAAAAATTAAAATATATGTTTCTTTTTTTAGAGAAATTAAAATATATGTTTTCTTTTATCAAACGTATAAAATCTTATCTACAGCTTGGTATAAATAGAAAATATATGTAGAAGAACCTAGCCAGAAAAGTATTTAACAAGAGAATTGAAATAGTTTGCAAGAAAAGTATTTAACAAGAGAACTGAAATGGTTTGCAAGGTGATAACTGTGAAATATAACATTTGTTAGTTAATTTAAATTAATAAGTGAGTGTAATTTCTTTACTTTATTATTGTTTTTAATGAAATAATAAAGAAATTAATATCTTTACTATTTTTTATTAACAAAATTTAAAAGAAGAAGATTTTAAGTGTCTTAGAGAAAAAATTGATGTAAAAACTAGAAGAAAAAATCTTGAAGAAAAATTGGAAAAAAGGTCCACCAAGAAGCCCAAAGATTCGTTAAGCGCGACGAGTAAGTTATATAGTGCCTATATAAGGAGGAGGAAACAGAAAAAAAAAAAAAAAAAAAAAAACCCAGACACTAGGTCTATTCCTTAAGAGAAATTCTCTTTCTTTAGTCATTTTCCCTTTTCTTGTTACTAGTTTCATGCATATTAATCCTTTAAAGTGTAAAAGTCTTTTATGACAATGAGAGGTTAAACCCCCTTAATTAGGGTCTAACAAGCCTAAAAAGCCAACAGATGTACTTTAATGTTTCATATCTATCAATGCGATTAGGTGTTCTCTTTCCTATTATCTTTCTTATTTTAATTTCATGTATAATTCATTCTTGTATAATCTTTAGGGGTTAGTCATTCAGGAAAGGATAATCCTTAATAGAAATATAAGAAAGGTCTTACATGCATTAGTTTTAGGGATGAGTCATTTACGAGAGAGTAATTTCTAATAGAACACAAAGGAAGAAGTATCCTAATAAAATCATTGCTAGACATAGAGTGATTACATTATGCCCATGCATCAAAACAAACATCTAGAATTAAAATTTCATGCATTTTATCTATTGAATCTTTGCAAAGACATTTGGGAGATACATAGGTAAGATAGGTTTGTCAATGTGAGACATCAGGGCAAGTATTTTAATAGATGTGTGTAGGAAAAATTTACCAAATTGATAGAGGAAAATCTAAAATTATACATCTTAGACAAATAAGACATATTAGGCCCAACATCATTGCATTCTGATTTCATCTTTTTAAATTTAAATTGTTGTTTGTTTTTCCTATTTTTTTTCTTTGCCTTACTCCAAATTTCACACTTACAATTCGTTGTATCTGTCTTCTTCTCTCTTTTTTTCATTGCTTAATAATTGAGTTTGCATCACCTAAGTACAACTAACCAAAGTCGATGTAGATTCAACACTTGAACTTTCATTTTAATCTTTACTACTTCAGATAAAATTGATATACTTGTCAATATGTTAACACAGGGGCAGGCCAGCTGTTATCAACTGGTTCTAGAACTGCATTTCACACGTTGTGATAATCAAATAATTAAAAATAATATCTCTACTAGATCTGTAAGAGCAATCAACCGACACAGTGATGCACTGTACGGACATTTTCACAAATTAATTAAACATCCTTTTCCGGCACCAACTTTGCTGTTTGAGTAAGGAAGAGCTTGTGAATTATCTGTTTTTTTAATTAGTTGCTCTCATATGTTCATTCTTTACAGAAATACCTCTATCACATTCACACGTTAGGTTTCTTGTGTGATTATCAACTATATCTGTTCTCATTAATTAATTAGACAGTCTAATAATCAGGTTTAAGAAATAAGAAAAACCTTTCCTCTATTCCTAGCAAGTAATTATCTTTGGAAGACAATGAATTTTTCCCTCACACCTCTCAAATCTCACCAATCATCTTTTTCAATAAATTTACGTTGACGACTATAACCAACCCATAAACACAAAAAGGATATTCTCTCTTTACGTACACATTGTGATGCCACCCTCACTGCACCAGCGTGCACTGTATGGACTTTGACAGAGTAATTTCAAACTACGAGCCGACACTACTTCAGCATCATACCAAAACTTGCATTGCAACCACTCTCACATCGGCTCACAAACCACAAACAAGGAAGCAATATTGAAGCTTCGTGGGATTTGATGTATATAATTGAAATTATTTTCTTTTTATTAATTCTCGTCTTAATTTATATATGGTTTGAGTTATATGCATTTGATTAACTCTACAAGAATTGATGGACTTTATTTAGTGAGATTTGGGAGAGGTGTAGGGGATTGTGAGGAAACTGTTCATAATATTCAGATTTGGATGGGGTTATTTAAGAGAAAATAGGCTATGCACATGATTATTAAACTCTTACGTAAATTTAACAACAAAAAATAGAAAAAGGAGGTAAAATGAATAATTAAGGTAAGTATGTTTAAAATTTTGCCTTTTTCCGACTGTTACGGATGAACATATATGCACGAGACTTATTCTCATGGGAGCCCAACTTGAACCATATTCTTGGACCCCATTATTGAACTCAAGTTGATAAAGGGAAATATAAACACTGCATTCGTCCAAAATTATTTTTACACCTCTTTTTTATTAGTTGCATCATCTTTTATTTATTTTGATTTTTTTTATAAGTTATTCCTCTCTAATCTTAAAGTGAGTCACAAATCAGTTTCCAAATATTTAATACTTTTTAAAATTAAATTTCAGAAGACTATTTAAAAATGTTTAGGAAGTTTAATTCCCAAATATACAACAGCATACTTATCTTGTTTAAATAGGGTAATTTTGAAATAATAATTAAAAATAAAATATAGTATAATTATAATTAACAAAAAGAGCAGTGTAAAAAGTAGCCACAGTCTTACTCACCCATGAGCCCAACCTTGCTTCTAGTTTTAACTTGAAGTCCATCTAAGACCAAAATATTGAACCCATACCCACTTAATCAGAACTCACAACCAGAAATAAAATAAAGTCTACCTGTTAAACTCAGGAAAAAGTTAATTTTATCATTCTACAAATTTTTTTATGACCGCATTTTACAAATTTTGTTCACTGGTAAATAATGCGTACACGATACACGTCGTTGTAGAATTCGAACAATATTCAATGGTAAACTAATGCTTTGTGGGTGGAAAAAACGCACTTGACAATGAGAAAGACTTCACTGGACACAAACCCTAAAAGTGACGTGTTAAGCACATCCTATAAGATATTGCCATCTCATTTAAAATATTATAAATTAATAACAATAAAATAATATTAAAAAGGAAATCCTTTGTACCCGCTCGCTCGCCATTTTTGTTTCTCAGTGCATTCGTGTTCCACCATCTTCTCTATTTTTTTTTTTAACAGCCATATTCTCTAATTATCTTAAATTTTTGTCGATTGTTGAAGTTACACTTCCTCACGAACACTCTGGACTTTATAAAAATACTGAAGTTTATAAATAACAAAACTAAGACTTGCATTCACTCTGTATGTTCCTATTAAGATTCGAAAATTCAACTTCAAGCTTTCCAATTGTAAAATACTTTCCTGAGTTGCATTGAAACTAGAAAAGTGCATATTTTTTGTACACTCACTGATTCTCCTTCAATTTGAATTGTTTAATCACTGACATCATGCATTGCTCTGTCTACAATAAATTAAAAATCCATGTTCATGCTTTCTAATACTGTAAAATAGTTTCCCCAATTGTGTTAAAGCCGGAAGAATGTCTATTTCTGGTACACTCAATTTCTGAGAATACCACACCAGGAGCCCGCAACACACTCTGCTTTAAGAGTAGACATATGCCACACAGTTCCAAAATCAAACAAGACAGGATTGCTGATATGAAGAAAAGATCAAAGTGTTATGTAATATAAAACTTCATTGATGTGATATGTAATATAAAACTTTTACAACATTCTAGGCAAATAAACCCATAAACCCCTTTTACAACCATTAAACTAAATTTCAAATTTAAAACTTTTACATTATAGTGTGGAAGTAAACCCATGAGGTTCAGTCCTTTTACAACCATTGAAACCTATCATGAGTAGCTTCTGGCATTGATCTTTTTACAATCGTTGGACCTTTATGCAGTAACTTCTGGGATATGCAAAAGATTCAGGTACCAGCGAACAATAGAAGTAGTAAAAGATAGCCAGCATTTCATCGAACACCTTGTGTTCGTTGCTATAATCACCTTTGACAATCAAACAGTAGAGCATCAAAATGTCATTGGTGATAACAATGGGAGAAAAAGAAGGAACAAAGAAAAACAGGCAGTGAAGAGATAAGTTGAGAGTCCGTGAGAAGGATGAGGGGGAGTTGTGAGCGATGCAGATGGAATGCCTTAGTTTTTCTTTCTTTAATTTATTATTACTATTATTTTATCGTTAAATATTTTGTAACATTTCAAATGACGCGATCACACTCTATTCGTTGTTGTTGTGTCTAACACGTCACTTTTAACCCATTTCAGAGCTCCATATATGTACATTTCAACAATGGGATGCATGTTATGATCCGTGCCTTGGTTAGTTGAGTTGAGGCAATCTTGTTCCATTGAGTGACTGAAGCACCTTCAAAATCGTTTCACGAAATTAGCATTACACAGGGAAGAAAGGGTTTAACCATAACTGGAATGTTTTTCTGTACAATTAACTAAATAATCAACACGAGTTCGAATCACGCTCCTCTCCACAAAACCGAAGACAACATGTACAGCACTGATATAAAAATCTAGGAGGAAAAACTTGAAGCTTTTTACAAATGAAAATTCAGAAGAATCTGCAAGAAGCTTTAAACTAGTTCTACACTAATGTTCTTGGGAAATGGAAATGTGATAGGCAATCACATGAGAATGTCACCTTCCAGCATCCTGAGCACCTATATATATATGTATGAGAAAGTATAAAACAATGAGTGAGGGGTGAACATTGGTTCAGGATAAAATTTGTTGATAAGTAAAATGAATTAATTTTCCAACCTGAGACATTCTTGGCCTTAAATGAGGATCCCGTCCGATGCACAAAGAGGAACATTTCAGCATGCGATAAACCTCTTGATCAACATAGCAGTTCCTTAAGCTCGGATCTATTAGTTTATAAGTAGCTTGTTTTTCAAGCAATGGGCGTGCCTATGAAGACATTTGAAGTGAACCACAAGCAATAATTTTAAGTGTTTGTTTTCAAACATCATAAGAAAAACTGTTAAACTAGAATATGTAGTCAACATTTTCAGATATCAATAAAATCTTACCCATTCACTTAGGCATTGCTGGCCCTTGGGCCGATTTATATCCACTGCTTTCCGTCCTGTGACAAGCTCCAGTAATACTATCCCAAACGAGTACACGTCAGCTTTTTCAGTAATTTGACCACTTTGAGCATATTCTGGCGCCAAATACCTGTGAATAACCAAGGCTTACATCATCATTTTTTACAACTAATCAAAAGAAAATGGGAAAAAAGACATTGGCACTACCCAAATGTTCCTATGACCCTGGTTTCCACACCCATGTCTCCATCTGGCTGCCACCTTGCTAGTCCAAAATCTCCTACCTAAAATTATTTGAGACATTTCATATTTTCAAACATACCTAAAAGCATAGTTATGAACATATTGCTTCATAGAAAGCAATCTTCAAACAGAAGTAAGTCATTGCTGTATAAAGCATATGAAACCATTAATGTGAACACTCATCAGTCCATTTTTGAAATTGAAGAATAAGACGTACTAAAGCTTCAAAATCATGAGTGAGGAGAATATTGTTAGGCCGCATGTCACGGTGCACAATACAACCCACTCTACATTCTTCGTGAAGGTATCTCAAGCCACGAGCTGCTCCAACTGCAATCTTTTGCCTAGCAGACCATTCCAGTACGCTCTCCTTTCGTCCTGCAAATTCAAATAATCCCTTAAATATCCCTATTTTTTTTGCTATATAAATCAATGAGTTTTAATACACTATCAGTGTAAAGATTAACCAATCAAAATAATAGGTATGACATTTAAGATAGTGTAAAAAAATGTTTACACTGTTAGTGCATTCTAAATGAATTTGCCAAATCAACAAATATGGAAAAAGTGCATTGATGACACTGGTACTTCATGAGATATTTGATTGCTACACATTCACAGAAGGACGGCCAATCAAAAGACATTTTATGAAGATTATGATGACAACCCTCGACTAAGGTTGAATAAAGATCATGGGAGAGAAATTTTCATTAGGGAGTATAATGGTAATTAACTTGTCAGATTATTTCACCTGCAAAGATATGTAGTATGGGTAAAGCTAGAAATGAAAAGAAGAACAGAAGTCTCCACAGCCGGTTATGAATGTAGCGAAAAAAAAATCAAGGATTCAAAGGAATTTACTGTAGATATGAGAATCCAGAGAGCCATTGCAGATGTACTCATAAACTAGCAATCTCCTTCCATCCTCCACACAAAACCCAATTAACATCACAACATTGCGATGTTGTGCACAGCTTAAGACCTCTACTTCTGAGCAAAACTCTTTATCTCCTTGAGTACTGGCTAATTTATACTGCTTGACAGCAATTACTTGCCCATCAGGCAGGACACCGCGGTGTACAGAACCAAAACCACCTTCTGCCAAGAAGTTTGCTTGCGAAAAACCACCTGTGGCAAGTTGCAATTCAGCAAATGTAAACCACCTTGGTGGATTGCCAAACACAGGAGCCTTGTGCTGACAAATGGAGCACAATGGGGGAGGTCCAGGAGCTGAAGTTTTAGATAGTGAAATTGCTTCTCTAACACTTTTGCTTAAGTTCACATCAAGTTTACAATTGAGCATCCCTAGGATAGGATCCTGATCCAACTTTGAGAATTTCTGAAGCAAAGTTTCATAGGCAGTAGCTAAAGTCTTGTCACTAGATCTTTGCATGTTCTCATGTTTTGAGTAATCACCATCCATGCAAATTACATTTGCAATCCATGGCTGAAAATATGAGCTCTTGGATGACATACTTAGCTTTTCACTCTCAGAGTCAGACTCAATATCCTCCAGGTTTGTCAGTCCCTCGTGAACAAAGGTAAAACCTCTCCTTTGTCTTTCATGATTGTCGGAGTGGAAAAATGGTGAAGTTGCAGGGTCTGAGCTCGATATGGATGATGTTCCAATATCAGTTGCAGTCAGTAGTGGTGACCCTTGCTCAGGACTACTAGCAGGAGTAACAGCTGGACCTCTAATTATATCTGCATGTTCAGAGTTGTCTTTGAAGTTTGAAAGTGCCAATGGACAAGCCATGTTTAGTTCCATCTTAGACGAACTGTTCAAATTCAAGCGCAGAATCTTTGGCCTAGACCGCTTCATAATTACAATATTGCAATGCAGCTGCTCCATGCAGTCTTTCTTTTCAAGCTTCAATTTTCTGAAATTGTGGAAGAATAGATAATTGCTGTTCAGTCCATAAGTAATTAAGGCAATTTCACAGCAGGTACAATCTTATATCAATGGCATTGCATATTAAGTTATGAAACAACACAGTTTTTAACAGAGAAATTGAAATACAAAAGTATTCATTATTACTTGTCCAATATAACCCAGCTTGACTGGACTCTCTTGGCTTCAGCAGCAACAGCTCCGGATAAAGAACCAGAAAGAATCTTCACTCTGATTTTTATCTGTGTAAATATTTGACAGTTTAGAATAAGGAAAGTAACTTATATCTGGAAGTTATTACACTTTGACGTTCAAACCTTCTCGGGATCATAAAAATCATGGAGTTGAAGTACTAATTGAGAACAGGAATCTGTAATAACTTCTTTCTGATCTGAAATAGTTCCTAAACTGGATCTCCAATGACTCGAGGCACAATCAGTAGTAAATCTTGAAAGTCCCCATACCCTCTTGCCTGCAAAATGCACAGATTATCGTCAATCATGAAATGAACCTCCTTACCGGAATGAGTAGAAAAGGTTTCTGGATTGTTCAGATCTCAAGCAACTCTTAAGGTCCTAAAGCCTCACATATTTGAAAGTTGAAAACTGAATTGTGTAAAATGTGATGTTCTTAACTTTATTTTTTATTTTTTTATCTCAGCTTTATAAAGCCATTAAGTGTGACATAAATTGAATAAAGTAACTAACAGGCTGCCTAAGCAGATGGAGAAAAATTGAAAGAAAAGAATCAATACTTGAGGAAAGAGGCGGAATGAGAACCAACAGCTTAATGCAATCCCCTGGCTGAACAACATGAGTCAAAGCCCACACCAAAGCATTCCTTGAAATATCTCTAGAAGCTTTTACTGCAACCACAACCACTTTACCGGTACCCATCTCTTCTTCATGTTCATGACGACCCTTTTGGCTGCTCATCTCAAATTTCTCAGCTTGCAACCCCAAAAGCCATCTGAAACGCTGAATCGGCCAAAATATTGCAACTTTACTGCAATGAACAGTGACAATAAACACCCTCGGAAACCAATGTTCTTCTTTTGCGTCACCCAGAGCCAGAAGAGAAAAAGTAGAAGGCCACACACACTTCAAGGCACTTTAGTAAAACAACCTTCCCGTTAAAGCGCACACACACACAAGTGAAAAAAAAATCCACGTTTTAACAGCGAGCAACAGTGTTTGTTACGTTACATTTCATAAAATTACAAACCGAGGATACCTATTTCACGTTGAATGCGTCAGGCTATGGAAACAGATTCCGTTACCCCATTTCTTATTATTAGCATTTTCTTCTGACATTTTGTGCATAATGATTGAGACACGAAGCGCCTTTGAAAATTGAAATTAAAAAAGGGATAATTTCAATTAAGTAAGGACACGAAGAAATGGACAATTTATAGGTGAGAGTGTAGAGACAAATCCTGTTCACTAATCCCAAAATTGAATGAAAAAAGGTTCATGTCATATTAATCATGTTAACCACTGAATTGTTAGGAACCCACAAAAGTTCAAGCCATTTTCAGTTACCGAAAATTATGAGAATGAAAAAGGTAATGGATGATGAATGAGCAGTGTAAAATATGTCGCTTGAACCGAGGGAAATGGATATTAAAAGTAGTACTAGTAAGTTAGTACTAGTAGTATTATTACTGGCAAGTGATAACAAAGGTTTTACTTAGAAATCACTCTCCATAGTTGTCAAATAGGGTGACATTGATGACATGACATGTGAAATTTTTTTACTAGTGGTGTGGTACCATTCTTGTGCAAGTCTCTTTGAAAGTTCCAATTATTAAGATTATTTATATTGGGCACGAAATTACACCTCACGTCAATCCCCACTCCACATTTGGCACAACAAGGTGCAATAAAATACAAATCTAGGAAGAGCTGAATTGAAAATGTTGCTTTCATATAAGTGGGAAGGTGCCAATTGTTATAATCATTAACTGGAGAAAACTTTTCCCTACTGAATACAAATGCAGTAGTACTAAATAGGATGGCCTAAGGCCACGATTGACTATATGGCCATTTTGTTTGCTATGTATATAATATAATGAGCCAACAAAAGATACGCACTGGAAAGTGAAAGGGTAATGTTATAATAATGCATATGCATCTTTAATGGACGATATCTGCACTGTGGTTTTATACCAATCGGGTTAGACTTGGCACAAGCTTTGTCTCAGGCGAGTTATGTGTTCTCACATGTAGTAATGCTTTATCGTGAGTTCATTAATGATACTGTGCACTGTCGATTTATCAATTGTTATTCTTCCAATCCAAACAAAACAATAATAGTACTTTGTTTTGTTTTCCCTTTCGTCAACGAACTTACAATTTATAAAGACCTCCATAAGATACCAAAAATAAATTAAAGATATAAGTAATTTAATAATTATAGAGAAGGTAATAAGTACTTGTTTAAGTAGGGTATCAAAGTATCCATGCTAATAATAGATTCGAACCCATGTGCAGGTAAATAACAACTTTTAGTGTCCATATTCATACTTAAATATACTTAAAAACCTACAACACATATTTTAATGTACTATTTTTTAACAAATTAATAAAATAGAAAAATCATTTTAGTATAAATTATTTCATATGAAAATAAATAAATTAAGTTTACAATATCATAATTCAAAAACATATTTAACGATCTTTCAAATCATAATTATAAAATATAACAAATATTAATTATATAATTTTAGAATTTAATTAATATGTATTTTTAGCATATGCAAGTAAATGAGGTACAATTTAATGATTAACTGAAACGATATTTAAAGTATTTAATTTTAGAAAATAAAATTTAAAGATTAGTTAGGATAAAATTAAAACTCAAAATGTCTATTTTATTAAAAATAATAATTAATAGTCAACACTAAAATAAAATTAAAATTTAATAGTTTATTTTTAAAATATAAATTTAAATACTTTTTTTTCGTAATTTAAATATACTCCTTGTTGTATGGCATGGACAGAATCCATGGTTGCTTTCTTTTATATATGCTTGGGAAACGTGAGTAACATTGTATTATGTATATGTCTGCATGTTAGCCACACATGGGATGGGGAACATGGCACAGTTGTTGAGCTTGTCGCTTTCCTTATAGCTGATCAGAATTCAGAATCGGTGGAATTCATATCTTAGAAGCCAAATTTTCTTTTTACAGAAAAGCAACCATATTTCGAATTGGTTTTTTAATATAACTTAAAATTAACGCTGTTTATCTGTGAGATAAGAATAAGAATAAAAAGAAGTGAAAAGAATAGAAAAAAATTGAAAAAATAAAGTTATATTTTTAATCAGTAAAAAAGAGAACTTGTATAAAAATTGAAATACATAAGTTAATTATTGTTTCTGTTAGACGATTATCTGTTACTTGATTAACGAATTTATTTTTTACTTTTTTTTATCTTTTCAAGTGTTAAGAAAACACCAAAATTCATTGTTAGTTCATTTTTCTCCCAAATCTCATCCGAAAGTGTGAAAAAATCACCCAAAAAGTGACAAAAACTTACAATTTTTGAAAATATTTAGCCATGAAAAATTGTTTAATTCATTTTTTGGGAGTTTACCTATCACAAATTATTTAATTTAATTTATTTGTAATCAATTTAGACGTATAAATTTGTTAGCCACTTTAGATTCTCATCTAAAGGAGATACCACCTAGAAACAAAAATATTTTTTATTTTTATAGGGCTAAATTAATAAAAAAAATTATAAGAATGAAATTAATACTTTTTAATTTTTACATGACTCAAAACATATTTTACCGTAAATTTTTTTGTTCTCCCATGTTATGAAAAAAAAAAAAAAACAAGATCTTAACCCCCTTAAGTCAGTTCAATTAAGTTTAGGGACATGAATTGTAAATATGCAAATTTCATGTCCAATAGCGCATTCAGCTCCTTTTCTATTTTCTCGTCCTTCGCCTTTTTATGAGACCTATTATGAGCATTTTTCAAGGTTTTGCTAAGTGCTAGAAATCCGTGGAATATAACATTTTTTGTGATGCTTAATGCTACTTTATCCTGGGTCATGAGGCTTTTATTCTGCACAGTTTGAAGTCCTCATAGCAGAAACGAATTTATTTATCATGCTTAGCTAACGAATTTATAAACCGAGATGCCTAGTTCCCTTTTCTACGAATTACGGAATTCCTAGCAAAATTTAGGCTTATAGGTCAAATATATATAGTGGAAATCGTTTACACATCTACAGTTGTGTCATTAAGCTCATGTATGAGAGTCGGGAAGCTATGAAACCAATTTCTAAGATGCTTAATTAGGACCGCTGAACCGAACATTTGTAGGGTTCATCTTCTGCATTATGGCTGAAATTGTGAACCATTCTTGGTGGTGACATGAATTGTGAGTCAGAAGTGTCATCTCATTAAACATATATGAATGCATGATAAAAGTCATGATAACTTTTTTGTTCTATTGACCGAGGATTCGTATGCATATATTACTTTCACCAATCTTGCCTTTCACTTTGTGATGATGATATATCTGTTAAGCTAGGAGCTAAACGTTCAGACATGGTAAGATATCTCATTAGGTATAGGATTAAGTGTTGAGAATTACTCAGTTCTAAGAGTTCTTTTCTTATGGTAATTACTAGACTTAGGTATATTGACCTGCTGATTGTGAACTAAAATCTATTAAGGCCTTGTATTGTTACTACGACCTGTGAAAATTTAAAAAAAAAAAAAAAAAAGTTTTCTGTATCATCGAGTCAGACTCGACATTATAACATTAGAAAGTCAGAAAAATGTTTCTTTTTTGTGGTCCATACAACGTTATTATAACACCTACTCCAGTGTCGTTAACACTAGAACAACGTGAAAAAGGCTATACATAGCATACCTACTTAGATGCAAACAGTTTTTTATAGTTAGAACTCAAAGATTTTTCTCTCGAGGTCTCCCTCCTGTGACCCTTTAAGAGGGTGAATCTACAGATTTGACATATCAAATTGCAAGATTCATCATTTCCTCATCGTGTTTTCTTCTCTCAATCTGTTTGATGATAAGGAGTATCCTGATCCTAACAGGATGTAATATGAATTCTCATCTATAATTCAAAGTTCATTCCTCTTAAATATTTTTATTTGTCTCTATAAATTGGTCACTAATAATGGAACTGGAGCAGGGAGATACAAAACTAAAACTAAAATAGAGAGATGTTTTGAAAACCGAAAGAGGGCTTTATTTTTGTAATGGAATATGGGGAACAAAACAATGCATGTTTAATGGACTTCCACCAACAATGAATAATCCTATAATTGGTATCTGGTGGAGAGAAATTGTGTGAGAGAATGCACCTTGGGTGGAGTACAGAACAGAACCCTCTCCAAGCAAGAAATGATATTCAATTGAATAGGTCTCTAAAGAGATATTTTGTTGATAAGGTTGAGTAGAATGGTTTCCAAGTCCTCTCCAGTGCTCCAATCATGAAGCTGTGCAGCAACTAGTTTTGGGTCAGAGTGAATCTTGTTCCAGAGAGGATAATTCTTCCTTGGCATGACAAAATCACCGCCCTTGAGCTTCAAAGTCGGGCAATAATCACCTGCACCATCTCCAATGTAGATGAATCTTCTTTCTTCTTCATTTCCAGTTCCAGACAATAAAGAACTTCGAATTTGGTCTATCACTAAACCCTAAGATGGAAAAAAACACTAAAATTATTGCAGTAGTAAAGAAAGAAAGGAAAGGAAAAGGAGATAAAATTAAGAAAGAAACCTTGCACATATTGGGAGGGCAGAGGGGACAAGAGTGAGGAGAGTGGGTAGAATGATGAAATGGAGTGACACGAAGGCGTCCTTGGTTGTCAAGAAAAGCAGGGTTTGTATGGATCTGGGAAAAGCAGTGAAACAAGGCGTGGTGTTGGAGAATGGTTCGAATGGAAAAGGTGTTGGCGTCGCTGATAATCCTCAAATCGCAGCCAAGAGCGTGGGCGGATTTGATGGCTGAAACGATGGGAGGAGGGAAGGGGAGCCTTTTGAGGCAGTCAGCAATGTGGTCGACGGTGACGCCGTTGGAGTGGAGTTGGGCCATGATCCTGTCCATGAGAGAGATCCAAGGCATGCTGTGACGAAGCTCCTTGAATAGCTCAGTCAGACCCAGTTCAGCCACAATCCATCTGTCACTGTCATCGTCGATTATTGTTCGATCGAAGTCCAAAACTACCACCACACCTCCTCCCCCCATTTTTCTAACTGGACAACCCTAGCCTGCCACACTCCCACTTATATTTTTCTCAATAAATTATCCTCAAAACTAAGCCATCAAATTCACCTTAGGGCTAATATTTGCTAAAAATAACAAATTCATAATAAAAAAGTAGGTTAACATGTCATTTTTATCTCCTATTTATTTAAATTTATGATTTTTATTTTTTTATTTTTTACTTTTAAAAATCTGTAATTTTAGTCGTATTTTTTAATTAAAATATTCTATTAGTAAATCAAACTTAACTATGTAATTTTTTAATTACTTTTCTAATAAATTAAGCTTATTAGTAATTAAATAATTTTAAACAAATATTTGTCATGTACATAATAAATAGACATACGTGGATCGACGTTTACAAAATATATAAATCAACATTTAAGATTGATCAACATTAAAAATGCAAAATTTTAAAAAATAATTTAATTAAAAAATGAGAAACTAAAATCGTTAACTTTTTTAAAATAAATAACGAAATATTTCAATTAAAAAATAAAAAAACTAAAATCATAAATTTAAAAAATTTGGAGAAAAAAAGTTATATTTTAACCTTAAAGTATAATTGAGCCATAAATATATCATTATCCAACCATACATTAACCTGTGTGATGATAAGACTATGACTTTAAAAGTTATATATATAATTTCTAATTGATTAACTATAGAACTTTCATATTCATAAGATTCAAATTGCAATTTTTTTTTAAAATAATGAGACTTTTTCACAATATTATTGGACTCCTGAGAATAATATTCCTGCGGGAAATGACTTTTCTGAATACTTTTTTAAAAAAGAAAAGTATATGTTTAGTTGAATATTTAAATTGATTGAAAATATTTTCATATTTCTAGGAAAATTTTAAAAATTTAATTCATTCACATTATTTAAAATATATATATATATATATATATATATATATATATATTTTATTATAAATACTAACATATTCTTATTGTAATATATATTTTATTTTTATATAACAACCAAAGTTTTCGATTTTCTTATGCTTTTCCGTAAGTTTAAAGAAAGCAACACAGCATTACGCAATTTTTTTTTAATAGACAAGATGAGATTTATTACTTGTTGTATAAGGTTTTTTAATAGGGCAAAGTGAGATTTTATTAAATAAAGAAGACCATACTTGTTGTATAAGGAATGCAAGCAAATGGACCTATCCTTGATACATGCAACAGGCCTAAAAGCCATATGTGCCCCAACATTACATCAAAATTAAAAAAAAAAGTTGACAATATGCCCCCACAAACCAGAATTGCCAATGTTTACATCAAATCATATATATGCTGTACGTGTAAAAAAAAAAAAAATAGGTATTATTTAGAAGTTATATCCCGGTACAAACAGAGGTGGAGAAAGGTTGTGAGGTAATGGATATTAACAAATAACAATGAAGGTGTATATAGAATTTTGATTATTTTATTCTTTTATCTTATTTATTTTATTTAAAATAGTTTTTTATCTTTTTAAAAGTGTTTTCTTTTTTATATATATTATTTAAAATATTTTAAATAATCTTTAATCTTTTAAAAAGTTGATTTTGATATCTTTGTTTAAAATATTAAAAATACTTTTTCAACTATTTAAATATATTTAACTTTATCCTTTAAATAGCATTTAGATAAACAATCATTTTAAATATATTTGAAAGACTGTTTTAACCTTTTAAATAAGATAATATGATATTAAAGTAATATTTTTAAAATATAAATGATTATTTTAAATATTTTAAATAAAAAGATAAATGATTAAATTGAATTACTTAGAAAATAAAGGATGAAATTGAGAAAAAATTAAGATAGAAGATCAAAATGATCATTTAACCTATAACTTTTATTAAAAAAAATATAATTTTCACCACACACACGGGAATCCAACATTCCTTGGTTTCTCCTATGAGAATAAAATCAATATAAAAAAGTATAAACATGAAAACTTAATTTTCTGGGAATAGAAGGTACTTGATTTTTTTATTTCTTTTAACAAATATGTGAATTTATATTCTCATCTCCGTATTTTTTAAAATTCAATAACATTCCCTAAAACAAATGTTTACTATGTTAAATTACTTTGCTTTAAAAAAAGGTTAAATTACTCAATTTTTTTAGACACAAATTACTCAATTAATCTTTAAATTATTTGAATATTTTTTAAAAGGTTTCTTTTTTTTAATTGAGAATTTGATCATTTAATTTTTTCAATGGAGTTTCTAAACTTTTTAAAATTGCCATAAATTATCATTTGCTTACTGTTTGAAATCTCTATAAAGAAATCTCAGAAATTTTTAGTTTTTAGTTTAGGGACTAATTGAGTATTTGAGTAATTTAACCTTTAAAATACTCGCAATTACTATACCTTTAAAATTACAAATATTGTTCTCGTAAATCTTTCAAGTTTAATCATATCAATGAAATTTGTGAATTTCACGACAAACCGAGAGCATCACGCATGTCTTATGCAATGTTCTCGTGTGTTCCATTCCAGGTCGCTGTCAATAACTTTAAGTATAAAAGGTGCAAAAGGTTTGTCGCTTAAACCAGTGATAATATTTTTACCAAAGATACAAAGGAGATTATGACAATATTAAATTGCGTCATGACTAGGAAACTGTCTATGGGTGGAGTGGAAAACAACAGTGTTAGTAACAAGTCATTGCCAGATATCCACCTATAAAAGCAATTGACTTTTGGACTTTGGAGTGATCAGTCACATTGATTGACAAAAACCATGTAACTGAAAAATATTTTTTAAAAAATCACATCTTCCTCAAAGTTTTAGAGTACATGTATTCATATTGATTATTAATTCATCTAGTTCTCCTTCCAAAAAACAAATTAATCTAGTAGAAATTTCTCTAAAAAAATTCATCTAGTTGAAACATTGTAAACTACAAATGTTTTTATCTCTGTTTAATACACTACAAGAAAAAAAAATACTAACAATTTCATATTAGATCAATCTTTCTTAATATAATGTCTGCCTGTTAAAAATTTAGTTGTCATTTTTTTTTACTGTGAAAATTTAGTTGTTATTATAAACTTTGAGTTTATACTAATAATATGAGATGTTGCTATCTTTAAAAAAATGACACGCTATACTAACATATAATTCTCTTAATATATTTCCTTCAAAAAAAAAATTCTGTTAATATATATTAATAGTGTATAAAGTTTTAGCGTAATGCCTCATAATATCAGTGTATAGCTTCAAATGTTTACCCATACATTTCAATAAGCCACCCATTCCCAATGACTTTATATTTTTAATTTTAGATGCGCATTATACATAACTTGGTTGATGTGATTAAAGTAAACATTGTTATGGAACGAGGCCAACACATGGATCGAATTGACACTTGGAACATATATATATATACTCTGTAAAGCTAAATGAAAACATTTCATGGAAGGTCTTTGAAATTATTTAGTATTAAGGTTTGGTGAAGATGAGAAAGAATATTGGTGAATGAATAATAGATGAAATGGAAAAGCCGAAAGCAATGTGTATGAACATGATTAGGAAGACATGATTAATGATTGGAGTCAAATGAAAGGCAAGCAACCTACTACCATTTATTAACTTCAAAGGTCCCTCTTGATAAACACATGCCCACGTCTAAAACACAGAGTAATCACACAAACTACAAAATGAGAGAATAAAAGGAAAAAGTGGAGCCTTTGAATGAAACATCCTATGACAGGTGTGCACGCACAATAGGGTTTGGAGTCAAAGGGAAAATGATGGGGCCATCGAGAGGCACTGCCGTGGTCACTGGTCAGAGAAGGGAAAGCTAGACGCATCCCGCAAATTACGACCCTTTTAGATTTTGTTAGCTATTCATGATTTCATCATCATTTTTAGTAAAAAAGAAAGAAAAACTAATTTACAGAGGATGGATGAAATGTTGTTAGAGTGAAAGAAAAAAAAATACCAGTAGTCATACATTTTGAAACACATTTTTTAAATATACTTTTATTATTAATTACATAAACATTCTAGAGAAAAAATTAAATATATATATATATACATATTAGTTTTTTTAATCTTAAAAAAACTTCCATTCTATTTTCTCTTCTAATTATGGAGAGAGTATTGCAAATTTGAGTCTCACATTTTTTTTAATTCATTATTTTATATTAAAGCCAAACAAGGGAAGGATTGAAATTAAGATTATTTTTCATCCTTCCTTTCACTTTTTTCTGTATAACAATCATGTTATATAAATATGTAGTTGTGAAATATATATATATATATATATATATATATATATATATATATATATATAATTTTAATATTTTTAATTATATTTTATTATTTTAATTTATTTAAAATTTTATTCATTTTAGAGTAATTTGAAATAATGCTTTTTTAGCATTTTTTTATCTAACTTGATTGTCTACCTATTTTGGTATCAACATCCTAATTTATATCTCATATATGGTTGACACTTTACTACTTTGAGCATTTAAGTGTATTATTGGCATAAGTATAAGCTTATCTCAACGAAGCTAAACGTAACGTGAACCAAATGAGAGGAGCATTGAATTTAAGACTGTTCCTCATCCTCCCTTTATCTGTCTTTTACTTTTTCTGAGTAACAATCATGTCGGTATAAATATGTATTTGTGATATATATATATATATATATATATATATATATATATATATATATATATATATATATATATATGATTTTTAATTAAATTTTATTCATTTAATATATTTATAATTTTATTCATTTAAGATTAATTTAAAATATTATTTCCCGCATATTTTTACTGTATAACTTTTTAAAATAAATATATTTGTTCTAAACATGATCTAGGCTTGGCCGTATCAACCTAATCTTGATCAAACTCAACATCTAACTTGGTGGTCTGCGTATTTTGGCATCAAAACTCTATTTTAGATCTCATATTTTTTTTAGTTAGAATATGCTAGCAAGGTATAAATAAATACTATCTTAAAATATATCTACAATAGTTTGTTAAAGTGTTTAAACTAAAAAAATAAGTATGATTACGTTAGTAAATACTTGTGAGACTTGTCAACATACGCACATTTGTTTTTTAGTTGAATATGTTAAAATTAAGTTGCAATAAAAAATTAAAATAAAAATTAATGAATTACAAACGTTTGATAATATTTAAATGTAAGCCAACTAATTTCCCAAACACTTGTAAATTGTAATTTTTCCATGAGCTGAACGGCGTCTTTGGAGAGAGTGAAACCACGTTGCGGGAGGCAAGGGCGCGGTTAAAAGAAAAAGAAAAAAAAAAGACAAAATGGGACGAGGTTAAATTCGGTTGGTACGGAAAGAAAGCGTCGATGGTGGTTAACCCCAGGTTAAAATTTTGAAGAGAGAGAGAGAGAAGAACACAGACAAGAGAATGAAAGTGGTTGGTATATAAGGCATTAAAGGAGGCTCATATTTGTTTGTTGTTTGGACCAAAAAAGAAAGGGGGAATCGGTGGGTGGAGGCTTCTTTGGATCATCGGAGAGAGGCTTCTTTCCATTTTCACCACAGCAATGGAGAAGATCTACCTCGGTGGAAAGGTCTCTCCCACACTCATTCATTCAACTTTTTTTCTTTTTTTCTTTCTTTCTGCTCGGATGGATCCAGTTCCACTGTTTCTCAATTGGGCCGGTCCTTATTTCCTGATTGTTTTGCATAACGGAGCATTTGATGGGGCAAGTGTTTTGCTATTGGGGATCTTTGTTGGAAAATAGAAAAAAAAATGAATAAGAAAAGTTTTTGACTCTTGAAAATTCATGGGATTGGGTTCGTTTTATATACCCTTCTTCGTTTACTTTCTTTATTTTCTCTCTTGGAATGTGTTTTTTTTAATCATATCTTCTGAATACTTGAACGCGGAAAATAGCGGATCTGCTGTGCATTCCTCGGTTTTTATTTGGCTATTGTTTTGAAAATTTGGGGAAGAAATTTATCCTTATGGTATTCGATGCGATTTGGGTGATGTAGGTAGTTTTATTTTTTTAGTTTTTCTGGTTTATAGGAATACACACAATAGTTATTAGATGAGTTTCAGTCATTCTTTTGCTTTTAAAACCCAAAGACACTATTCACTTTTTCACTGTCTCCCCCCTTATCATTATTATTTTCTTGAGCATACAATTATTGGAATCTGGAATGACTTATTTCACTTTTTCGGTTCAGATAGTGATTTTAATGTGTTGTTGCTGTTGCTTGTTGGTTTGGGTTTCCCAAAAAAGGAGTAAGGGCACATGGGGAACCATGTTAGGGGCCAAATAGCTTGAAAAAGGTTCACTTATGAATTTTAACATTAATCAAATGGAGTGTATACTAAATAAAGGATATCCTTTACTTTAGGGGAAGGTTCTTTTCATTCCTAAACTAAAAGTTCCAACTTCAAATTTTGGTACCCTTTTCTCAGTCTTCCTGTGTGTAGGCTAAATTAATTTTGGATTGCCATTTCAGGAGCATCATATTCGAACTGGCTGTGGTATTGTGTCTGTCATAGTCTATGGCGATCCCGACAAACCAGCTCTGATCACTTATCCAGATTTGGCTCTAAATTGTAAGTGCAGCCAATTTATTTTCTTTTATCTACTTTCACTTGTTTCAAGATTATATTTATATTTTACCTTCTGTTCTAGAATTTTTCTGAGTTCCTTTTTAGGTTACATAATGATTGCATTGTACGTGTATATCTGGAAATATGATTCAATATTTTACTTGTGTATTGGGGCAGATATGTCATGTTTTCAAGGACTATTTTTCTGTCCAGAAGCAGCTTCTTTACTGCTTCACAACTTTTGCATATATCATATCAGTCCTCCTGGACATGAGGTTTGTAAGTTGGTTGATTTGAATGTGTTTTTTATTGCATTTAGAACTGAATATTATTATTCACATAGTTTTCCCTCTGAAACTTCCACAAGAGTTCTTGCAGTTGGGAGCAGCTGCAATTTGTGCCGAGGATCCTGTTCCTTCTGCTGAAGACTTAGCAGATCAAATAATTGAGGTCCTCAACTATTTTGGGTAATTAGAATATAATTACAGTATTAATACTTTATATTTCGGGGGGGGGGGGGGGTTAGATTCCATTTCTCAAAACTCTTTCTTTTATATGAACAAAACCTATTTAAGTTGAAGAAAAGTCCTTTTTTTTTTGGTGAAATCCAATGTTTTTGCTATATTTATTAACGGCATGAACTATTTTGTTGTCCAGGCTTGGTGCAGTGATGTGTATGGGAGTGACAGCCGGTGCTTATATCCTTACTCTTTTTGCTGTATGTACACCATCATTAACTTAGAAAGGAAAAACTGTGTAATATATTTAATGCTTTGCAGTCTTGTGATCAACTTATGAAGTCAGTTCTTTATTGATTCATTTCTCTTTGGTATGCTTTTACAGATGAAATATAGGGAGCGTGTTCTTGGTTTAATACTTGTATCTCCCTTATGCAAAGCACCTTCTTGGACGGAATGGTTTTATAACAAGGTTCATTTCAATTCCTTGCAGATTTTCCTTTATGAATTCTCCGATATGATAACATACTCAGAACCACTTGTGAAAATTTCAGGTGATGGCAAATTTGATATATTTCTACGGTATGTGTGGCTTGCTGAAAGAGTGTTTGCTTCAGCGATACTTCAGCAAGGTATTATGATGCAACTATGAAAGTTTCTAAGGCCTGCTGTATTCCCTCTTTATTTCATATGTTGAGTTTTCTCGGTCAATTTTAACAGGAAGTTCGTGGAAACGTTGAAGTTGCAGAATCAGAGATAGTTCAAGCTTGCAGAAAAGTCAGTGCTAAGCTAATTTAGTTTCTTCACCCTGTACTGCTCTATAGCTATTAGCTGGAATGTGATTGCTATTTGCTATTCCTTTTCTTACTCTTTCCATGTTTGTTGTATTCACGTTGCTTTGCATTGGTTCTTTGCCATGTTTCTTTTCCAGCTGCTGGATGAGAGAAAAAGAACAAATGTCTTGCGGTTTCTTGAAGCAATTAATCAGTAAATCTCTCTGCATATTTGCTTCCCCATTTCTAATTTTGTGTAAATGTAGTGTTAGTATGTGAAATGGAAAATTTATGTGCTACAACTTTGTTTTGCCAAATTGTAGGAGGCCTGACATTTCAGATGGATTGAAAAGATTAAAATGTCGTACACTTATTTTTGTTGGGGACAGTTCTCCTTTCCATTCAGAGGCTCTATACATGACTTCAAAACTTGATAGGAGATATAGTGCCTTGGTTGAGGTATGTGTAATGTGTAAGGGTGTAGATGTGCAGCATGCATGTTGTAGTACAGATGACAAGAAAACATAGCAAATACTAGGATATTGTTATAAATGTTCAGGGGAGCATTTGCAAAATTGATTTAATTCAATACAAAAGTTATATAAAATTGCTATAATTCAATTAATTTTAGATTTGGAATCAATTTTTCAACGTCAGACCAAACATGTGACTGTTTACCTAAAATTATGTTAATTGATATTTCATCATGATTTTAGATAATTCAAAGTGAATCTGAACATGCATTGAGAAGGGTTTTTCATTTTGCAGGTCCAGGCTTGTGGATCAATGGTTACAGAGGAACAGCCGCATGCAATGCTGATACCTATGGAGTACTTTTTCATGGGGTATGGGTTGTATAGACCAACCCAGTTCAGCGACAGCCCAAGAAGCCCACTAAGCCCATCTTGCATCTCTCCAGAGCTCCTTTCTCCAGAAAGCATGGGATTGAAGCTAAAGCCTATAAAGACCCGTGTTTCACTACAAGTTTGAAAATGATAAGCCATTGAGTTTTGTAATTGAAAGCAGTTTTATTCTTAAATTTTTTTTATTGTTTAAAAGGGAGGGATAGACAAAGAAGTTGTAGGAGGGGGGGGGGGAGGGGGGTTGTAGATAGAAAAAGAAAAGGGCATGGACAGAATACGTGAAATATATAATATAATATAAAAACTATAGGGTGGAAAAGTTGCCTTGATTCATTTGTAGGTCTATCTTCAATAAAGGAATCATTGAGCTGTACACGTGGACTCTTAATTTATTTATGATTTTTTAAGGCACACACATGATCTTTCCTTTTCTTTCAACTGTGGCATCCATCTAACATGATAATAAGAGTTGGTTAATTCAATATCATCCTCCATTTGGATTTCTTGCATAGTTACATTTTAGATATCGATTTTAAGTCTAATTTACCAAAATAAAAATTAGTAATCCGATCTTGATCTAACAATTTAATCAATGTGTGAATGTGGGGAATGGAGATCCCATTTGCAGCAGACTGGATCGGAGTTTTGACTTGCATTTATTCTTATTTTGCGGATTAAGTTAACCTCAGAGTTTGTGCATAAAATTATGTTACCATTAAGAGCAAGCAAAAACTCGCGGTAACTAATATTTTAACCCTGACTTTATTGCCTACCTATTAATACCAAGTACAATTGTACAAAGTGTACCATGTGTAATTGTTAACTTTTTGATGACCCCATGTTATGATACCATGATACTTTATTTAATATTTTTGTTGGTTAAAATTTTTTTATAAATAATCATTTTCAAACATTCATATTTTATAAAAAAATATTTAAAATATCATTTATCCTATTATTATTTCAAGTCAAACATATTTAACTATAGAATTTTTAAGTGATATATTCTTGAAAAATATGCATCTTATTGATATAAGTAGTATTAATTAATTCTTTTAAATTATTATCAACGGTATAATGTCATACTTGAACAACTTTTGATCGGGATGTTACACAAAGCCCCGGTATTGATCTATAGTTTGTGTATTAGTAGCAATTTTAAAATTAACGTGGAAAATTGCATAATACAACATGATATAATAATATACCATGATGGTTCAAAAGGAAGAAAAAAAATACAAAACCATATTACGTGTTAACTTGCACTTTATTGGTCGGAAATAGGTTCAGATCCACCATTGCTAAGCTTCTCTCAACTTATGATATTAAGTTATTTAGGCTTGCACAAGCATTGAATTTAGTTGCCATTCATACTAAATCACTTAGTCGATATTAAGGTAATACTTTAATCACTTAGTTGATATCAAAGTAATGCATGGTTAGAAAATTCCTAACATGTTTTTTTGAATTGTCCTCTCAGCTCTCAATGTTAGAGAGAAGCTGGCCTTCTTAATTAATGCTAAAATGCAGCAAGCTGACTCTTTTAAACAATTTGTGTTCATGATTTTACAGTCTTTGAATAAAGAGTTGAGGGCCAAGCTTAAAAAAATGACCTAGAGTAACGCTTTGTTCTCTCTCCTCTCTCTTGTGGTACCTATGACGTCCGCTATGCCGTCTAGGGTTTCCTCGGGGGGAACGCCAACAATTAGTGATAGCAACGATCGTAGTCGCAAGAAAGCGAAAATGGAGACAACACCAACAGAAAATGTGCAACCTATTCAGAGCATCAATGACACGGTGGTCTCGGAAACACCTATGCCTGGGGCCCATCCTATAGGGAATACGAATGTTCCCCTATTCCCGACTGTTATTGCAACAACATGGAAATGAAGTGTGTCTCTTACGAAGATATATTTATTGGGGTTAATGGTGCAGACAAGGAGAATGACCCTACTGACCATATGGACTGGATTTTTGATAGTGACTTTGATGAGGAGGATAGCATTGAAGAAGAACCAGTTGGTATGGATGTGAGTAGTGGATCTATCCTATATAACTATGGTGGATTTTCTTATCCGCTTTGCTAACTCAGATGATCTTATTAGGGTTTTTGAAGAGGGCCCTTGGATGATCCTAGGTCATTACCTCCTAATCCAGAGGTGGCAAATTAAGTTTTTTCCACATGAGGGGCAACTGAGTAAGGTAGTTGTTTGGTCAGCCAATAGAGTACTATGATAAGAAGATTTTGTGGACTATTGGGGACACCTTGGGGAGAACCTTGAAGGTTGATGCTAATACATCAAGAAGGGCGAATGAGGAGCTTGGAGATGTGTTTGTTACCGAACGGACAAAGTTTGCTCGCCTGTGTATTGATGTGGATTTGAACAAAATATTGCGTTCACAGTTCGAACTTAATAATAAAACATACTCTGTGGAATACGAGGGTCTACAGCTGGTTTGCTTTATGTGTGGTAAATATGGGCATAACTTTGGATGAGGAAAGACCGAAGACCAAGGAGAAGGTGGCTAAGGAGAGTTCAAGGAAGGAGCCCTTCCTTTTGGGACCAAGCACGATGGACAAGGCTCCTAATGAACCCTTTAGGCCGTGGATGGTGGTTCAAAGACCCTCTAGAAGGTGAAACAGAAAGTTGGTACTGGGTCTCAGTACCATGTGTTAGCTGAGGAGGAGGGTGTTCGGAACAGATCAGGAGGATGCTTAGATAGTGGGAGAGGATGCCAATGAAGTAGGTCAGAAGAGTAAGTAGGTAAATCCTCAAGGGATGAAGGGGAAAACAAGTAGTAAAGCATCTGCTAAACCTGTAAAGCAGGTCAGAAAAAAACCTACTGAGGAACATAAAGGGCCTAACAAAAATATCCCAGTGGGGACCGGCTACAATTCGAAAAATTCCAGAGCTGCGACTAGGAACAGGGGGGTGGTTATAAATGATGGTAAGCAGGATATGCATGTCGATTTACGATACCCTAGTAAGCCTCTTCAACATCAAGTGGGGGAGGCCCAACAGGGACAACCTTCAAATAGTAAAGAGGGAGAGGGATTTATGCAACCTTTTATGGACGCATGGTTGAATCCTGACCCTGGAGACCCTTCCTCTACAGCGGGCTAATGAGTAGCAGGGGAGCCCGCAGCAGGGTAATGGAGCTTATGGGAGTGTCCCCTAAATTACTAGCATGATTCACCAGGAGGTGGTTGCTCCAAATTCCATGCAGGTTTGAAGAACATGTTCTATTTTTTCTTTGGGTTTTTATGAATTGCTTAACCTGGAATGTGCGCGGGGCGGGGTCTTCTACCTTTCCCCGTATGATGAGAGATGTTATTCTGCGTAATAAAGTTGGCTTGTTGGCTATGCTTGAGCCGAGAGTTAGTGGTGTGAGGGCTGATAATATAATTTCGAAGGCAGGACTCAATGCTTCATTTAAGGTGGATGTTATTGGCTTCTCGGGGGGTATCTTGCTAATGTGGAATAAGGATGTCTATGATGTTAAGGTGCTAGAATCGGATATCCAATACATTCACTGTGATGTTCGAGACAATAATGGGGCATCCTTCTTGTTTACGGTTGTCTATGGGAGCCCGAACATGGCTATGAGGGACAAGCTTTGGGTGAGCTTGTGTAGGATTGATGCCTCAGTCAGGGGCCCTTGGTTGGTCTCGGGTGACTTTAATTCCTATATCTATGCTAATGAAAAAGTTGTAGGGGGCCCTTGATTGATATGCCAGAAGGAAGTCTAATCGTATTGTGTCCCTCAAAAGAGGGGATGGATCTATAACTGTGGATTTTGATGAGATCAAGATGTTGGCTGTGGATTTTTTCAAGGATCTTTATTCTAAAGAGGGCCCTTGCGGCTGCTTTCCCCAGATTTCTGAGGTGGACCTTAATTAATATTATTCAAGGCCAGCTTAATGATTGTGAGATTAAGGAAGCAATTTTTGCGACGGGTGCGTTAAAGGTGATTGCGACTAATCTTCTTCCATTCTCAGTGGGATAAGATTAAAACTTCAGTCTTTAATCAAGTTAATGAGTGCTACAAGGATCTTACCCGCATCTAGGAGATTAATAGTACTAACCCGGTCTTGATCCCAAAGTGTGACAACCCTGATTCGATGGCTCAGTTTAGACCAAGGTGATTGCCACTAGACTTAAGTCATATATGAGCGACCTTGTTGACCAGTGCCAATGTAGCTTTGTTCCTGGGCGTCATGGCTTGGATAACATAGTCATTGCTCAGGAGATCTTTCATTTGATGGCTAATATGAAAGGGACAAAGGGTGGCTGGATGGCCATCAAGGTGGACCTCGAGAGTTTGTGCTTGACACCTTGAAGGATATTGGTTTTGATGACAAGTTCATCAAATTGATTTTATCATTGTATGGCTTCTGCTCGTATGACATTGTTGATTAATAGGGAGAAAACAGAGACTTTCGGCATATCTAAGGGTATTCGACAGAGGGACCCTTTGTCTCCTTATATTTTTGTTCTGTGTGTGGAGTGCTTAACTCACTTAGTCCAAATGGCCCAGGGATTTCTCACTTGTTTTTCGCTGACGACCTTCTCTTTTGTTGCAAAAGCAAATATTGAGAAGATGGACATTATTTTGAATTGCCTTGACACCTTCTCGAAGACTTCAGGAGAAAATTCTTTGTGGGTTTCAAAGAATGTTAATCAACGAGTGGAGGAGACTTTGAGTGAGATCTCGGGATTCTCTTTGACATCTGATTTGGAGCGGTATCTTGGAGTTCCTCTGCTGCATCGGAGGAACAAGATTGAGCGTTATAATATTATCTTGGATTACACGCAGAAAAGGCTTAGTGATTGGCGAGCTTATAGCTTATCTTTTTCTAGTAGAGTTACGCTTGTTAAGGCGGTGATTTCAGTGCTTCAAACTTATACTATGCAATCCGTTCTCCTCCCTATTCACGATGACCTTATCCCTATAGTGTCCAAAAGTTCATCAAGGGGGTAGGTGGGTTTTGCGGGATGGTAAAAGTATTTGCTTTTGGTCTGATAGATTTAATTGACACTGAGGGGAATTGGAAGGTTGATCTGTTGCGGCCCTTCCTCCCTAACATGATTCTAGATGAGATTATGGTGTGTTTCCACCCTAGTAGTGCCCTTGGGATGGACAAGTTTGTTTGGGCCCTTATGAGTGATGGGAGATTCTCTACAAAGTCTGCTTACGATCTTTTAACTTGCCCTAATGTCCAGAGTGACCCCTCTTTGAGGAATTGTCTGTGGAAAATCCCTGGTAGACCTAGAGCTAGGGATTTGCCTAAGAATAAGTATCGCCATATTCGGGGAATGGCTGAGCATAATGATTAGCCCTTGTGTGACCTTGAGCCTGAGTCTGAGTTACATCTCCTATAGTTAGATTGGTCTGGGAAGCTTGTGGGGTGGACCAATTTTGTCCCAATGTTTTTAATATGGATTTGGCTAGATGGGTGGAGCTGAATATAACTTTAAAGGGTGTTATGGGGGTTCTGTGGATTGGCATATTTGGTTTATTGAAGTTACTTACCAAATATGGAAAGCTAGAAATGAGTGGGTCTTCTTGGATATCGCTTGGTCTCACTCTAATATCTTGAATGAGGCTAAAGCTATCTTTCTGCAGCACAAGTTGGTCGATCCAAGTCTGGATATTATTCAACCTAAAGAAACCCATAGGCGAGTCTTAGTTGAATGTGACTCTAAGGTGGTTGTGGAGCTCATATCTAGGTTTGTTTATCCTCCCATCCAAGGTTGCTACTATATTGTGGGGTTTTGATGGAAAAGTCGCAACACCAAACTATGGGAGAACAATCAAATTTAGTCGAAGCAAATTGTTTCCCTATCAACTCATTCCCTCTCAGATTGGATCTCTGCAAGGGTTATTACCCAGATTTCTAATCCGCCTCAATCTCATGCAACGGGCTTTCCTCATTGGGAACCTCCACCACCAGGATTTCTGAAAATTAATGTGGGTGCAGCTTGCATCAATTCTTAGAACTTATTCAGCTAGGGAGCTTGTGTTAGACAGCAATGACGAATTCATTTTGGCTAATACAGGTTCGCAAACTCCTTGTCTTAGTGTTTGGAATTGGAAGGTGAACTATCCAGTGGGCTATTTTTTGGGATATGACTCATGTTATTTTTTATATAGATTGTAAGGGGGTAATGGATAAAATTAGTGACCCCAAAGCTAATTTTTCCGAGCTTGGGTCTATTGTTTCTGAGTGCAGATCCCTACAATTAGCTTACCCAAACTTTTCTATAAAATTTGCTAAAACTGCCACTTCCTATGCCAGTCCTTACCCTCATCATAGCATTCCAAACTGTATTTTCTCTTATATTATAATGAAAGAAGCTAAGTTTATTATCGTAAAAAAACAAAAAAAACTAGTGTGATACGGTGTTTTTTTTTTTTTTCAGATTAGAAAACGATGTTTTACTCACTAGTCTTGTCTATTTTACTTATATATTTAAATAATCTCTATTTTAAGGTATAATATTACATTTTGAATGACATCTCCAGAAATACTATAATTAAAATTTTTATTCCTATGTAAATTCAAAAATATATTAAGTTATATTCTAATATTTTCAAGAATATTTTTTAAATTAAAAAATGATTGAAATAAAAAAAATTAAAGAGTATAAATAGAAGTTATAATTGGATTAGAAAATAAACTATATTCTCATGAGAATGTAACATTTTCATCCTTAACCATGAATTAAAATGGAATAAAGTCATTTTTCGGGTATGAATTGCATTCGCACATGCACATTCCTAATAATGAAATTATGAAATTTTAAACCAAGAAACAAACACCCTCGTAAGGTATTTTTAGAAACTTTTTACAAAAAAAGATATATATATATATATATATATATATATATATATATATATATATATATAATTTGGAGTAATTTTGTCTTGATACAATATCTCCCTAATACTTAATTTTTGTTTACATGTATCCTATTAATAGAAGAAGCACACCAAAGTTTCAATCTTATTGTGGACCGAGAGTTAATTACTCATCAAATTTATTGCAATTATGACTTTTACAATTTTTTTGGGGCAATTTACAACTTCATTTTTATCAGCACGAATCAGTATTGTTTTTTTTAATACTCGAGGAAATGAATGATCAATATTTGATTGATAAGTTGATTAGAAGCAATCTCAATATCTCATGATTGCACTTTCAATTGGCTCTGAGAACTTGCATCTCTACAACACAGCAAAATTTGTCAAAGAAAACATTACTAATGCCGAGCTTTGCATTGAAATGCTCTTATTGCTTAAATATTTGCTACTAATCACGTGATTACATCGAGGATCTCCTCCCTCTCTTGAGTGTGTGTGTGGGTATTTAGAGTGTATGATTCCGAAGAAAGAGGGGAGAGTGGGGTAGAGTGGAGTTACTTTATACTAATATTTATTTAGTAAAAAAAAAACTACAAACTTAGCAGAGCAATTTAGATCAAGGACAGTTGAGGTCAAACTAAGATTTGTAATCCATTTCCAACATGAGTGGAGGTCTTCTTAGCTGGCCATGGTGCCCCTGCCATCACTGCCTCAATCTCCTGTATTTCCCTTGGACACTAGCTCATATTGTAGCAACCAGCGCCAGTAACAAGCTGAGTACATCATAGAGGAATAAACAAAGTAATAATCAAATAAGCTCATCTACCAAAATAGCAATGCACATTTATAATGATATAGTGTTTGATCACAAGAAAGGGTGAAGAGTTTAAAGTTAATCACCCTGCAGGAGACATTTCAAACGAGAAACTTGCTTTTATATGAAAGTAAGAAATTATATAGACTGTTAAGTATTATCATGAATGCTAAAGATTAAAACACAAAAAGTCATAAAAGTATTCTTTAATCAATAGAGAGGGGGGGGGGGGGGGGGGGGGGAATTTATTGTGAGAAGTAAAAACATTTAGTTACAACCATTATATTAAAATTAACAGTTTTTAGATTACAATTTAACAACAAATCTCACACGATCTTTTAAAAGTTTTATGTGATCTTTAATTAAAAAAGAAAATCACATGAGATTTATAATCAAATACACAAATTAATCTAATAATTTTTAGGAGTATATTAATCAAGTTATTGATAACATACTCCAAAAAGGCAAGTAGGGGAGCAGGTTAGCATGCCCCCTCTCAAAATATAGTATTGAATCAGTGTATGTTGGGGCAAATAATACTGGGTTTAGAAAGAAAAAAAAAATTAATAGGATATAGAAATAATAAACTAAAAACTAGGTTATCCTTCATAAGGTTCAGTAAATGGAATACCACATCACTCTCAATTCGGACTCCACCAAAACATTTAAATCTATTAATTGCTTCCTGGTTTAAGAACTCGGAAGTTTCTGGACTATTCATGGCAGGAAGTAACAAAGCATCAATAAAGTAGCATCCAGGCTCCACAGTGATAACCTACAAGTGTATAAATAATAGGTATCAGGGGATCATACCAATGATAAGAAATGAGGAAAATGTGCATTGTATATTAAGAAATGAGGAAAATAAATCTGAGCAGTATGAGAGTGCTCAGTCTCTCCCAGATCAAGAGTCCAACTCCAACCAAGTTCCTGCTTGTCCTTCTTCCTCTATTACACTTCCCACCCTATAATCACTTCTCTCTTAATTGCCTCACAAGTGTCAGCTAGGCAGTTAGTTTCCTATTCTTCATCCCTAATTTTGATTAGGTGCATCATACTTATTCTTCATTTTCCTATAAACACGCTTAATCTCAGCTTTCTATTTTGGACTATATTAATGAACAAGGTTATCTCATCATCAAAATTGTATTTTTAGTTCATACAATAGAAAACAGAGCATTAACTAATAGAGATCAAAGGAGAAGACCCCAAACTCAACTGAAGCAACCAGGGTTCACAAAATGCA
The DNA here is from genome assembly GCF_004193775.1 of Glycine soja. Lineage (NCBI taxonomy): Eukaryota > Viridiplantae > Streptophyta > Magnoliopsida > Fabales > Fabaceae > Glycine > Glycine soja. The sequence goes on from NC_041009.1 coordinate 2,405,904, forward strand.
ATAATCATTATGATTTTAGCTTTATGTGTTACCACATGTACAATATTGGTAACCATCATTCTATTGAAGACTTCAGTGAAAAAAATTGGGCATCCCCACACTTTGGTCCATGAGATTGTAATCACCGAACAATTTAGTCTCCAACTTTATAAGATCCTCACTTTAATTCTTAATTATATAAAACTTTATTTAATTTAGTCCTTAATGTCAGTGAAAAATGAGTAAAGTGAAAGGCATTTTGCAAAGTTAGGAGACTAAAGAGATCAATGCTTGCAATCTCATGGACTCAAGTGAGGATTTAGCTGAATAACATGTAAAGAAAACTTAGATGGTTCAATACCGGAAAAATTTAACACTCAAAATAAATCAGGGAGTTTCAGGGGCATCATAGTTGTGACAATTTTAATATAGTATAACCCAAAGCAAAACATCAACTATTATTATGCTTCATATTATTTGCTACTTAAAAAAAAAGTCCTGATTACTGAGAAAAGCCATAATGTCATCAACATCACTACACCAAAATCCACAAATATGCAACTTCTTAAAAGATCCTAGAGACTGTATCAAGATGAAAGTTTCCCACTCAAAATAGAAAAATACAATATATGTTACCCCAATAAAATGTGTCCCCTCTTCAGTGACTCCAGAATCACTTTTTCTGCTAATCTGCAATTTTAGAAAGGATATGAGCAGAAACAAGGCAAAATAACACGAAACTTGTTCAGTTGTTCCTATTAAAAAAATAACTTAGTACAAATATTGGACAACAGCATTTTTGGTTTCACAATGAAGTCTAATAATGATGGCTATCAGATTAGATTTACTCATAGATTCCCCTATTCAAGACAATGACTGTAATTTCTCAATCAAGCTGCAGACAGCAAAATCAATACATGTGCACAAATTGGCTAGGGCCTAGGCTACATTTCTGTTATATTCCAATCCATCAACTAAGTTAAATAGTCAAGATACTTCTCTCAAGTAAAGCACTAATATAATATTATAATATACATGTTCACATATATTAGCATTTGAAAGCAGAAACCAAACATGGCAGACATTTTAGTTGCTTAAAAAAAGATACTTGCACTCAATCATGCATGTGCATATCAACCCAGTTTATTCCAGGTTTCATTGCAGATATAACGACATTATGAGCATCTAGCACAGCCTGCAGAACATGGAAAGAGAGTGTAAATAATTGTTGAAAGAAAAGCTATAAATGTCAAGGCATTGAGGTATATTAAAAGTACATTGGCTGGGCCATACTAACATGCACATGAACGTCTAGAATTAGTTGAGCCCTTACAGAAAATTATTACATTTGTTTGTTAGGGATTTACACTGCAAATATTTGTACTGGTGCAATTTGCCCATTAAGTAAAGAACTTAAATTTTGATTTCCCTTTGATAAAAAAGGTTTTATAAGAAAGCACTTACACTATATATAAGGGATTGATCACTCGTAAACTTTCCATTCACCTGCACCACAAAATTAAAGTTGAGCATAAAATTATTGTTCTAGTTAGTAAATAATAAGATAGTGTTGACCCAGCCTTTTTTGGCTTCTTTTCTCCACAAATGTAGAAACCCCTCCAGCTAGCTTAGCTTCTACAGAAGCTCTGTTTTTTTATTTTTCCTTCATTAAAAAAAAGTCTACTTCTATTTTCTAGAGCTAATTTAAAATTGTGTTTGACCCACCTTTTCCTTTTAAGGAGAAGAGAAGCCCAAAAACTACGTCAAACACTACCAAAATACGAATACCTGGCACACACACAAAAACGTCGGGCTTATTACAAAGATAATAATGAGACTACAGCAATATAACAAATAAACACACGAACAGGAAGAACCAAGTGGGGTGCAGTTTTAAGAGAGGCATGCCTGATGATTCAGAGAAATTGCTCAAAATGGCAATGCAAGTAACGGAAACTAAGTAAAAACACAAAAATTAACTATTTATGTGAAGACTCACAGGCAAAGAACAAGTTATGTCAGACCCATAGAAATGGTACTCAGCTCCCATATCAAACAGTGCCATGTTCCAAAGTCTACAGAAGAGTCATGGTTTTAGAAAGAAGCTTGAGCATCTAAAAAAATAAATAACATTGGTCATCCAATTCAAACCTATAACTTCATCTTATTTTGTCTCTTAAGGAATGAAGTTTTCAATATTTAATATGTTGACTAGCCATAGCAAAAACAATTATGAAAAATTCTTTGAAAACGAGAAAAAAAAAGTAAACTATTTGTCGTATTTTTCCATGTTCCTATTTTTACATATTCCAGAACCAATTATTTTTCCTACTAGTGAAAGAAACAATACTGATGACTAGGCTTGGTGTTAATTAATTTAAAGTTTCAGTGTAGGAAATAATAAATAGGTATACAGCTAACACAGCAATTGTGCGTTGTGCCCAATGCAATTTCTCATAGGAGGAATGCACCAAACAAGTTAGAAAAGTCACATCACCAATCTATAAAGATGAATTGAAACCATCAACATTATAATAGCCAACCAACCACATTGGCTGCAATGATAATGACCTTCAAAGGTAAAAAAAAAAAAAACAAATACTAATAAGAAAAAGTTCTTCTATACCATACCTTGTCATTAGGAGCTGCTGCATGGCCATAATGAAGAACAGCACTGCATTAATACATACAAGTTAGCCAGCCCACTTTATGATGAAGGTAGCTACTATTTAAAAACCAATACACACACACACACATATATAAACATTATGCATGGTATGGCAGTAGGCTATATAGTAAAATATTACAAGCAGTCAGATAGCAAGTCAGCAACATATCAAACATAATTACACACGCATAATATGTGTGTGTGTGTTATACATGGTACAGTGGTTGGTAGTACAAAATTACAGACAGCCAGACAGCAAGCCAGAAACATATCAAACATAATTTTTCTTTTACCAAATCAGTTTTAACTTTTAATTCTCTTTGGGTAAATGGAGCCAATATGTCATTCTTACAAAGGAGCATTGAGTAAAATTTTACTAAACCAAAAGTATCTGAGAACCATATTTATTGTTACGAAAATGGTTACAATATCAGAATTCAGAAATGTATACCTATTATCACCAGTAGCACAAATACATGTATAGGAGCAATGCCAGCATCCACCATACATGCAGGTGTGGTGAAGAAAAATGCTTTCAAGCTGATACTCCTTCATGCCCGCCTTGGTGTTTCTCATAACCTGTTTCATTGTAATGCATATTGCAACTATTACGAAAGGATTTTCACAAAACATGAGTATGAAGCCATTCATACATTGAGATTATAGATTCTTCTACTAATAGATAATGTACCTGTGTAAACCCCACCCTCATATGTTCCAAACTCAACTAAATAAATCCAGATAGTTACAGCGAAAAATGGGTCAATAACCAGCAGGTTATGTAAAGGAAAATAGTGAAATTTTCTATCTGTTCAGATCTATACTTTAGTTATTTTCCTTGGTCTTATCATCTAAGACAAAATCATCATTAATGGAAAGCAAAAAGATACCTCCCAAGTTCCCAAAATCACTTTCCTTTTACAACTAAAACAAAACAAACAGCCTCAAATTAGAAAGATCCTAAAAATTAAACCATCACAATTGCAATATTTAATTTAAAGCCTATTTCCTCTTAATACATTCCCATAAGCTTCATTGGGAAGGAATTTTGGAATGTAATAATATTGATTCATACAGATACAGGACATTTTGCATAAATGTTCAAATAAGTACTCAAGAAACAAGCATAGGTTTGGCATTTTAAGATTAGTTACCTCAACATGAGCTTCAGAGCTAATATCATTGGCATACTGAATAAGAGCAATTTCCAGCTCTGACTTGATGACAGGCATTCAGTCAATATAGGATGCAAAGCTGTCAAATCCTTGTCAAACTTATCAATGCCCTGAAAAAATAAAAATTATAAATAAACAATACAAGCAGTTCTGAGAATCAATTTTCTAATAGCGGTAATTGGTAAGTACTACCACGTCATCACAAATAACACAATAGTATTGGTTCAGAAGACAACTTGGGGGTTGGAAATAATACATATCCAACAAATCACTCACTGTCCTGGTCAAAAAAATTAAAAAGATAAAAATGCTTCCAGCAAAGGGGAAGAAAAGGAAGAGTAGAGTTAAGAACCTGAAAGTCTGCTGGTTTAGAGTAATTATCGCTATCCGTATTTAAGGCCATGCAAGAGAAACAGTAAAGGTTTCCCAGAACCCTGGCAATGCTGCAATACACTTGCAATTTAATCTGAGAAGCAACACGTGCTAACCATGAGGTGTTCCTGCAAAGGAAGATGCATAAATGTGAAGCACTAAACAATAACATACACTACATCTAAATGCAAATCCATTAAAAAATTGATGAGTGGGAGTGGGAGGGTGACCTTAAAGTAAGAGAGTGGCTTAATCACCCCCAACCAAACAGCATACTCAGAAGGTAACCTGGGAGCAAATAGGATAGAATTCCCAGTTGCAACGTCCTTCAAAAACCAATAGCAAGCATCAATGAAAATCACTGATTTCTACACATGGATCGCGTTTGTGTGCATAATAATAATAGTAATAATTGAACTACCAACCAATTAGATATAACTTCAAATAATTATTAGGAAAGTGATCAATCTTAATGATCTTAATTGATGATAAGCTTAACATTTAGCGTGCATTTAAATTAAAGAGAAGAAAAGAAAGAGAACGAACAATAGCTGCATAGAATCCAGGCTCAATGACTCCAAAAAAGTAAGCGAAGAAACTCTCCTGCCCGCGAAGCGCGAAGCAAATCGAATTAGGGATCGATAAATTGAAATGGCGAGGTTCAGGATTAGGATACATGAAGAGCTTCAAGTGATCGGTGTCGTAACGCGTTTGCTCTTCGCCATCTTGAAGGAGGACGAGAAGACTCGGACAGGTGTTGACGAAGGGAAGTGAGGAGCTTCTCCCTGTTTTTGACATGAAGCTCCATCGACACCTTTGTTCATCCCTCATACACTACAACTCTTGCTAACAATTTATGTGGTAAGCAATGCAATAAGCAAAAAGAAAGGTGCAAATAGCATCCCCAAACAAAACCATATTCAGAACTCAGACGATAACACGGTCCAATTCCTTACGTTCATCATCATATCCATGAAATTGAATACGATTTAGCACAACTATTCAGACAGCACCTACATTAACATCAACGTATACACAAATCACTTTTTATTTTAAATATCTTGTCAATATCTTTCATTTTTCTCTATTTTTTTCTTTTTATCACAGCATTCAACAAAAAAAATCTATTATACCTATAATTTTCTTTCTTTTTTTACTCTCTATATATGTTGGAAAACACATTAATTATCTATCAAACATTTTTCATTATATATCGTTCTCATTCTATAACTAGATACACAGTTTGAAAATCCCTTCACAAATTACCGCACTTGAATATATCACAAAATAACTATTTTTAACACGAACACACCCTACAATCCGAATCGTGTTAAATGTAAAATCAGAAGGAAAATAATTTTCATTAATTTTATAGCAAATTTCTCTACTATCGGCTGCTAAATTGGTATGTTTAAATGGATGTGTTAGAAAGGGTATGAACAAATAATTTTCATTTTTAATTAATATTTTTTTACATTGAGAATAATAAAATGAAATATTTTTGTTCAATTTATAGAGTTTTTTTTGTTCTTATATCAAATTTATAGTTTAGATTGGTATAATTTTCTTTTCCTTTCCTTTAAACTGTTTGTTGAGTCCACATTACATTTTAATAAAGCCCACTGATTCTAGAACGCCACAAGTAAGACGAGAGAATCGACCAGGGAAAATAAAATAAGGCAAAAGAAACTAGGTATGCATGCTGAGGAAAGTACATTGGAGTTCCTAGAGTATGAATGCTCTTGCCTCTTGCTTAGGGGATGCATTCGAGGCAAAGAGTGCATTTCAACAAGAATAAATAACTTTTATCTCTTGAAAAATATTTATATTACATTTTTCTTTTTATTTTGAAAAAGGTACATGATGTAATCATTAATATTGTTTTCATAAAAATATTTTTGAATATATTATTAATAAGTATTTTTAAGTATCAGTAGCAACCCATGTTTTTAGTTTCTAATAAAAGAATAAAGCGTTATACTCGAAAAAAACATTTTAATTAATTTTTAATAGTCGAAAAGTTCATTTGTTTGTTTAATAAATAATTTTTTAGTAGTTTTTTAAATAGTTTATAACATTTTTTAAACATTACTTGAAGTAACATTAGTTAAAATATTAACTTTTACTTTTCTATATTTTCTTTTATTTTTATCATTAATATATTCATCAAATTTTCTATATACTTTTTTAAATAAATCTTGATTTTATTGATTTTCAATTATTTTATACTTTTCATCTACTTCCATCGTTAGTTTTATCGAATACTTATAATTTAATAACTTAGTTTTTCAACTTCCAACTACAACATTTCAACTTTTAGTTTTCAACTAATTTTTCAACTAGTTTTGTTGAACATAGTCTAAAATCCATCAAAAATATAAAAAGACTAAAGTTATGTTTGACAATGTATTTTAATTAGCTTTTAGTTGTTTTATTGGCTAAAAAAACTCATTTGACGGTTTGATAAGCAAGTTTTTTTTTAATAATTTCTCAATTTTAAAACGTTACTTGAACTATCATTTTTTAAAACGCTAATTTCTAACTTTTATATTTTTTTTTCACTTTTATCCTAGATATATTTATTCATTTTTCTTGTTACATTTTTTAAACAAATCAAGGTATTGTTATTTTTCTATCATTTTACTCTTTTTAGTTATTTCAACAACTAATTTTATCAAATAATTCTAATTTATTAAGCTAACTTTTCAGTTTCCAACTATCAATTAATTTTTCAACTTTCAATTAGTTTTACCGTATATAACATAAAACCATGAAAACAAAAAAAAAGACTAAACCATATAACTTTTAATAAATGTACTATTAAAAACATTAAGTTTCAATTCCAAACAAATAACTAAAATTATGTTTAGTAAAATTAGATGAAAGTTAAAAAGTTAGTGAGAACATGAAAACTAACCGTTGAAATAGCTCAAAAATATAAAATAAACATAAATGAAATATTTAAAAAGGATAATATGAAAATTAAATAAATATTTTAATGATAAAAAAGAAATAAAATATAAAAAAATTTAGAAATTTGTGTTTTAAAAAGTACTACTTCAAGTAACATTTTAAAAAATGCTAAAACTACTTAGAAAACTTGTTGACGGAACACTCAAATAAACTTTTCAACTACCGAAAAAAATTAAAAATTAAGTTAAATGGTTTGTCAAATATAGTCTAAATGTAATATTTTGAAGAAAAAAAATATATTTTATGCTTAACTTAATGTCTTTAATAATGACCTCCAAGACATTAGTCTGAGTGGTATTGCATCCAATCCAATCGAAAGACATGGTCCATGGATTAAACATGCAGGGAAGTTATGGTGTTGACGATCATTTTGTTTGGCTTTATCGTGGAAAAACATTAACACAATTACGTTATTGAAAAATTAATATAAATTGTAAGTTTCACTTTTGAAAATAAATATAAAATTTAGATTTAAATATAAAATAGACTTTTAAATAGATTAATAAATTAAATCAAACTTTTAAAAAGATCAAATTAAACTTAAAAAAATCTTTTAATAAATAATAGATGAAACTCAAACTTTAATTTTATAAAGCAAACAAAACCTACTTACATATAGTATAGTGATAGAGATATAATCTGATGCGGGAAGGAAAAAAAGAAGCTCTACAATGCTGGCTTTGTTCTGCGTGTATTTTTACTTTTTTTTCTTCTCATTTTGAGATGAAAATATGTATTATAGAACTTATTGCTTTTACTATAAAAAAAAAAAAAAAAAAAAAAAACACCCTCTTTCCCCCTTTCAAACACACATCATCTTACACTTTTATCTTTTATCTCGTTACATTTCTTTTCACTTTGATCGCTTCTTTTATACAAACCAAACAAAGCCTGTCTTAACGGAATAGTAGTAAAAGAGATTATATTTTTAATAAATATTTATAAATAAAGAAATACAACGCATTTTCGATCTCTATGACACGACCGTCAGCGTCAAAGGCAAACTCCGCAAAGTGAGAAAAGTTGAGTTTATCAGTATCTTGTATTATGTCAGAATCCGTGTTCTACGTCAGCTCAATCATTGGAGGACTTTTTTGTTTTTATTTTTTCGGGAGAAATATTGTTATTTTAAGTATACTCGTATTTATTGGGAAATAAAAAATGGCTATTCCATTTTATGTAGAAAAGTTTAAAAATTTGTTTATTTAATATAGTTTATTTTTAAAATTTATTTAATATTTTCAGAACATTAATTAGTATTTACTTAATAAAGCTTAATATGGAAAGAATTTATAAAAATAACAATATATCTTCTTAAGAGTATTTCTTAATAAAAAAAAAATATCTTCATAAAATAAAATACATTAATATTATTAATTAAAAATATACTGAAAATTGATTAAGAAGACATAATTATTTTTTTAAGTCAGAAGATATAAAAATTTTAAATCTATTATTTCTTATAAATTCAATCACTGTTTATGCACCGTTTGATTTGATAGGAATGAAAGAGAGAAAAAGAAAAAAAAAGCACCACAACACATAAAATGCATCCAAAAATAAGGCAAAAGTCTGATAAAGTTAACCGTGACCATGTTTTAGCTAGGACATACAGACTATATTAACCCTCATGTTTTTAATTATATCCCAAGTTGTATTGGTGAAATTATCCTAAGTGAAATAATATGAGCTTTTGCATTTTTTTTTTTTTAAAACAGTGACCATGAGAGAGGAACGCAAAAAATTTCCAAATAAAATTCCCACCGCATCCGCCGATCCACCGATCCACCGATCCACGTACGTGTTTTCATATGAAAATTTGCATAATCGATTATACAAACCCTCTTCCCACTTTTTTATTTTTTTATTTATTCAAACCCCACCCCTCCCTCCTAACTCGTATTCTTATGTATAATAATATATAATAATACAAATTTATAAAAATAATAATAATAATAGAAATAAAATAATAATCATGACATTAATAAATAAGAATATATTTATAATAAAATAATTTAAATATTTTTTACCTGCCTAATCACTTAGTTCAAATATTTCATTTCTTTTATATTTTTTCATCTCAACTAAATAACCTTAGTATTTTCACTTTCCACGCTTTTTTCATCTATTTTTATTCTTTTACATTTCTCACTTTTTTTTTTTACTTCTATAGCAAACACGGCGTTAATGCACGAATAATCTCTGAAAAAAAAAGAGATTTGCATCTTCCTCGAAAATCCAAATATTTTTTCATGGGTCTATATTTGACCGAGCAAGGAAAAATGAAATGGGACACTGTACCATGCAAAAGAAAGAGTGAATTAAAATTAATCACAGAAGTAACATGCAAATTTACAAGACAAGCACGCATATTGTTTAATTTCAGAGAAAATATATGGAGATAAGTAAAATGTAGAAAAATAAAATAAAAATGGGTCACATTTATCGCCTTACAATTATAGCAAGAACCATTAAGAAATTAACCAAAAAAATAATGTACTCCATAATCTACTGAGTACAGTATATATCTGGATAAACAATTTAATTAAACATTTATTTAATAAATTCACCACATAAGAGATTATATTATAATTTTGACTATAAAATTAATTTTAAAAATTTTATCAAAAAAATAAAAAAAGTTTAAAAACATAAGATATTTTTATAAATAAAAATAAATTCGGTATACGCATTCTCAAAGAAGTAAAGTGAAGTAACGGTGCGTACGTACTTGAGAACTTAACATGTACAGAGTCAGAGTCAGAGTCAGAGGCAAATTAAATGGTATGCGTGTCCGTGCAGATTTGAAGGCCATAGTTAGACTTTTATATATATATATATATATATATATATATTTAAATTAAAAGGGTATTCCAAATTTATATTCTCAAAAACGTGTGTACGAACGCGGTAGGAAGTAAAATAAACATATGCAAATGGATACAATTATACTACATTACTACTACTACTATTAATTTCGATCATTTTAATATATAAATGGAGTATTATAATGAAATAAAAAATGGAGGAGACGGAAGGTAGGGTGGGGAAAAAACAGAAAGATGAATATTAATACGACAATGGCAATGCAAGTCAGTGTATTTAACGTCCGACCTACTCAATATTCTGTACTTATCTCTCTGTTAGACATAATATCCTATCATGATTACAACAAAGATTCCTTCGAGGCGTGTCACCATTGGAACTACATCTTCCAAGAAGATTAATGGCCTTACTTATTTGATGGGGATACACACACCATGCAAAAATTCCATTCCACAAACGCTAGACAACCAATTCAAATGTTTTCATACTTTCTGGCATACTATCATTAATTTTTCTCCCAGCAAATCAACATAGTAAATAGTTAGCACCAATTGTTAATACAGTATCTAGGGACAGAAGATGCTACATTACCATTCGTTCTTGGTGTTGTAGAAAAGGAGATAAAGGAATTGTGATGGAAAATAGTAAGATCTAAAACCTTTTTTTTTTCTTTTTCTGTCGGATATATATGATATGGAGAAGGAAGGAAAGAAAGAAAAATATTACTTTTTTTTCTTCCTTTTTAGAAGGAAAAATATAAAGGTTTATCAACATTTAAACACAAAGATATCCTTATTTAATTTATTATATTTTTTTCGAGAAATTTGTGTCGTTTTATATATATTTTCTTTCCTTTTTCTTTTTACACAATCTAACAATTTATAATATTATCTCAATTTTTTCTTATTTTCTCTTTTTTTCTTTCACTTTCTTCCCTAAACTAAATATACCTTTTGAGAAACAAAAAAAGTCCTCTTTAAGTGATAAATTATCTCAATTAAGGACAAATTCTCCTCTTTTCATATTATAAATCTTCCTACTACCTTATAAAAAACTATTAAATGATAAATTAAAGCATTTTAATGTCCTAAAAATATAAAACGCATGTTGTAAGATAATATAGTATAACACATTTTATACTTACCATTCAAAGAAAGTAGAAAAATGTTAAAGGAGGATTTCGAAGTTTTCTTACCTATAACTATATGGTTGACCATATTGATGTCTCTTTCCTTGTCTTGAGAAAGTATAATCTCTTTATAAATTTTAGTTTGTTTAATATTATTTATCCCTCTAAAAAATAAAATAAAAATATTTTTCAACTTTATCTTTGTCTTAGAGTATTTTAATTTAGTGAAATGAGGAAACATTGATAAGAAGATAATGAATGTAATTTTTTTTTTCAAATGAAGATATTTAGTATTTAATCTTCAAAAAAATTTATAACACATAATATTTTTTTTTGGTCACAACACATAATAATTTTAACACTGCATAATATTAATCTATAATTACTTTTAAGATATTGAAATACCTGTTGAAAAAAGCATTATTGGTAATACCGGTGATATATAAATAACTGCGTTATTTGATGCAAAACTCTCTTATACCTATTGTTAGTCCATTTTGTTGTTGCAATATATCACTTTTATATTATTGAAAACGAAACAATCTTCCTGTTCATCCTTGGGGCGAATAATATCTACCATATTCTCCTTATTCGTGGCCATCTCTTGAACACTTGTGTTAAGTTTTGGTGACAAATTATCAAATAATATTTTGTCTATAAAAGGAAAAAAAATATCTATATACAAACACTCATTGTCAAGTGACTACGTGTACGTTTTCCTCATTACTTGTTTTATGAATTTCTATATTGAATCAATTTTTTTTTAATTAATTATGTAATGAAAAAAATCAATTTCTCAGTTATTTTAATTAATACTGAAATTTATTAAATAAATTTAAATTATTTTAAAAATAATAATATATTAATTAAATTAATTTATAATAATCTTAATTTAAAATATAAAATAGAAATTTTAAATGCATGAATCTGTTCTATTTTAATACTTCAAATAATGTTTAAATTTTTTAAATTGTATTTTTTTTCTTCATATTTCATGTATATTTCCAAATACCTCTAATGTATGAGATATATCATTTTCTAGGTTTTGGTAATAATAAATATGTACATTTTTTATATAGAAGCTATACAAAACTTTTAACAAGTGTTGAAATTATTTTTAATAGCTATTTTACATAAAATTGTAAAATTTTACCATGCAAAATGTTACCAGATAATGAAATGGTTGTTAGTTGTCCAAATTTATTAGAAATCAATAATTTAGTTGGAAGTTTGTTAGATGAATAGATGTACTTATAGTGTAGTTTTTTTTTTTTTTACGTAACTTATATAGTGTAGTCAGTTAGCTGTAATTTACTTGTGTATATAATTAATAGCTCACTAACACTTCTATATAAGCGATGACTCTCATGTTGTGTTATATTTAGTTGAATGAAATTATTATTTTCTCATTCTACCACTAATTTTAATGTTCCCCTTAAAAATTCTATTGATACCACTTAACATGGTATTAGAATACTTCTTTAATAGGCTTTGTCACACTTTACAATCATTTCTTTGCAACTTTATAGATTTCCTATAATATTGCTACCGTACATTTTCTCTCTTGCACCTAAACATAAACAAGTGCTATTATTGTTTTTATCTCTTTCACTAGGGAGAACTATCATTTTTTTTGTCTCAAGCAACGCGCATGTTGCTATTAGCGCTCAAGTTGTTGTTCACCAATGAAACCTTAGCAAAGCGAGACACTAAGGATTTTTCTTTTGTATACGTATATATAGGATCAATACAACATCTTTTCTTTAAGTTATAAATTTATAGCTAACTTACATCTGCACTTGCATATAAGTGATATATGTCTCTCAAATATTTTGCGTTATAAATTACTCAATAACTAGTTGAATGCAATATTCCTTTCATTCTACCACCACTTTGGAGTGATTCCTTTCATGATTTCTATCTGTTTCAGTACCATTTAATGCAAAATTTATTTATCTTCTAGGTTCTTTGGGCCGATTAAATTGAAATTATATTTCAAAATAGTAAATCAATTTTGTGATAATTCGAATTCGTTTCCAATCACAATTCTTATATTTATGTTGAAAAAAAAATAATAGCATGTAATTATAGGTTAAGATCCTATTCTATTTCGACACATCTAGTAAATTTTGGATAATTATAAATAAGATTACTTTTGATTTGAGTAAAAAAATTAATAAATCTACATGTGAATGTGACAACAATGATATTGATAGTGGGGTCAAAAATAACAATTGATAGTGTGGTAGTGGTACATGCAACATGCATGGTGATGGTGAGTGATAATGACAACAATAACGAAAATAACAAGAAGAATGACAGTAATAATAATGATGATGATAATAATAATATTTATTAGTGGTATAGATAAAAATGGAAATAATAAACAATAGTTAGTTAATAGGAGTGAAAAATGATGGTAACAAATAATAATGACAATGATGATTATGAAAGTGAGAAACAAAAGGGGGAATAATTGTATAATATGAAAATGAGGTTAGGATTTCTAATTCAAATGGTAAAAATAAGGAAATGAAAATATTAGTTTTAATTTTACTAAAATCTCATTAAATTAGTTTTAATAGACTTGTAATTTCAACTTTAAAGAATTCTTGAGGTCATAATTATATTTTCATTGTTTTATTCCATTTTGAAACTCCATTCCCATACCTAATTCCATGTGCTTAACATATACTTGCATGAATTACAAAATATTTCAGCCACACATAATTGGCTATGTGCTCTTTTTTATGTTTTTTTTTTCAGTTTTAGAACGAATGACCATCAATAAAATCGTGAAGAATAATACTACAAATTTTATACAGAAAGAATGAAATGCGACGGAGGGACTCCACGACCCTCGTTGAATTTTGCAACCCTAAATTTTGTCCTTTTAAATTGGAAATTAAGAAGAAAATGACACAAATTTTTGGTAGGAGTGCTTTCTCTTTCTTTATTAAATAGTCAAGTAAAATAGTGAGATGTACCTTTCTATTTAATTGTCTATTTTTACCTCTTCATTCTATTTCATTACTTATTACAATTCATTGGTTTCTATAAATTTTCCAAACATTTTGTATTTCTTTAAATTCTAGACATAAAAATCTCAAAACAAATGCTAATCATTGAGTGCAAAAAAATAAAAAGTGCATAGGAGATAAATAAATAATTACATATATTTGTATATATGATATTTAAAAATATATTTCTATTTTTATTTATTTGTACGGGATATTTCGGTTTTGTACGTACTAATTAATTAGCCAAGCAATATACAGCAAATTAAACAGCTTGCAACATGTCTTTTTAATTTATTTATTTATTTATTTCAAAACCTTCTAGTTGTTATTAGTTCAAGTGAATAACATTCACGTCAAGTGACACAATCCTGGGCCTTCACTTTGAGTTGACACTCTTAGCTGTTAACAATTAAGAAAAGATCCCCTATCTCACGTACTCGTGGATTTTCTAGACTTTAGAAAAAGTACTTGGTGTCGGAGGAGAGCCCAGTGAAGTAGTATACTTGTAAACTTCCTTCATGGACAATAGACTACTAGTCATTTTCACACATACATCTTCAAATTTCGAACGATATATTTTTAGTTTAAATCACAAGTTCGCCGTCTAGATCTTCTTATTTCTTCTCTATAGACTATAGATAATGTTTTGCCATCTATTTAATTATGTAGGTTCTAACCGAAAGCCTGTGGGTTGTTCTTTATTATTTACTAGTATAATTTACTCAGCAATCTCAATGTTACTCAGTCAATAATGCTGAATTTAATTTAATTATATTTATTATCTGGGGTTAGAGAAATGAAATGACTCTAGTAAGAAAACATAGATGTACTTGTCTAGAACTACAACACCATCAATCCACCATATATGAAAATAAATAACGAATTCCCATATCTTGTGAGCCCTTTGTTTGATACTTGTCTGTCTTTACCCTACAGGCTGAAGTCGCCGCACAGTCGTCATATGATCCCTCTAGTCACGTTCTCTTTCTTGCATTAAGATTCACAATAATAACTGCAGATCTAGAGTTGATCTTCTCTAGCACATGTCTAGCCACGTCCTTTGTTTATAGGGGAACATATTCTTCTCATCATTTCCTATCATATCATCTTAATCGCTTTCCCCCTTTTTATTATTTTTCAATCTTATTAGCCTCATGATCGATGCTTGTTAATAGTTCAAGTGAGTTAGTTGAAATCCACAAAAACAACATGATCTCGACAAATATCTTATATTCCTAACTTCTAAACCTTGTTGTGCATGCATATGTATACATGGCAAAAATTACTTATACAAATCATACAAGCAGATAATATTTCCGATGACAAGATTATACAAGCAAATCCAACTGATATATATATAATGAGAGAGAGTGGGGGAGAGTAATAGAGTAATAATAGAAGAGCAAAGATAATGCGCACTGTTTTATATATGGTGCGCACACACATCTAGCGTACCTAACCATTTTATTAAGTCAAATCATACTTAAGTAATTAATCTTGGATGCAGATGACACTTATACTCACTTAAGTTCCTTGCATTTAATTATTAGCATTGGTTTTATAGCTTAGTTATGGTATGTTTCATGTTTGGACTATAAATAGGACACTGTTAGTAATTAAATAAAATTTGTTTTGGCATATTATTTGTTAATTTAGAGATTTCGAAAGAATCCAACCACAGATTACCTTCTTAGTTTCCTTAATTGTTAGTTGAATGATCATTATAAGGTGTCAAATCGGCTGTTGATAATAATGATAAGTTCATATGATTGTGCTATATATTTATCAAGAATATGTGTTTGTGTTGGATGCAACTTAATTAATTTAGATGAATTAAGCTATAACAAAAAAAATTGTCGATTTTTTTTTATTTTGATGCAAATATATTTGGCTGTAAGTAATATATAAAAGTTAATTAATTAGTCACACACTAACTCAAATATTATAATCAAGGGTTTTCTCCTTTTTGAGTTAAATTTAAATTTAAATTTAATTCAAATACTTTAGTATGATTAAAAGGAAATCAATGGAAGTATGTAGCAGTAGGTGACTGAATATAGAATAGCATGGACATGGTCTCATTATGTGTTAATTCCATTGTATATTTGTAGTGTGGCCATTAGCTAATTGGCCATTGTCTTCAACTGAAAAGATAACCTTACAAATCAATCAATCATTACACAAATCACTTCTAATTATACACATAACTATCTTAAGCTGTTGAATGAAAGTGAAATGATGTTAAAATCTTAGAAAGTAGTCGTTAAATTCTGTTGTTTGTTATTGGCTCTTTCTCTCATGTGCCACTCAGTCAAATATGTACGGCTATAGGGGTAGGGTCAGAAGATCTCCAAAGAGCTTTTCTTTCATCCAGTTAAGCTGCTCTTGCACATCAAAATCTTGTTCAATCTTTTCAGTTACTTGATCTATCTTTGTCAATTGTCAGGTCACTAAAACTTAACTACACTCTAGGAAATCCTGAAATGTACAACCTATTCAGATCGATCTTAATGAAATCAATGGTTAATTTGGTTTTAATTCCCAAAGGAATTTTTGGACTTTTTTTTATTTCTTCCTGTAATTAGTCGTTGAAAATTCTTATTTGAGAGCTCAACCACTTTTAATTTAATAAAAAACGAAACCGTCTATAAAATATAGTCACATTAACAAATGGTATTAAAACACTTCTCTATTAAACCGACACAGAAAGAGGGAGAGGGGACTATAATGGCAAGAAATCCAACCCCCCAAAACAACAACCATATATTTTCCGTGTGATCTGGCATCATGTACAGTTGTCACAAGTCACGTCAGATAAATCTCTCTGTGTTAAAACCTCCAAGGTAAAGCTCCGATTTGCTATCAATAGTTTAATATTTCTATATAGTTTTTTTCGCATAAGCTCAAAGCCTATAAATAGAGCGGGTTTAGACACTCTCAATCAGCGGCTTCCTTTTTCAGCTTTCTCTAGTTTCTCTCTACTAACAAAAGCTTTTTTGCTTCCCATAAAAGACCTCTCTGCAATCCAAGATTTTTCATTTTTAACTTTGCACTACTGTTAACGTATACTTATTTTTCTTTCCCAACGTATCACATCTCTCAATTTCTTTCTCTTTTCGTTACCCTTTAATTTCCTCATCAACCCCCTTTTTTTTCCTCTCGGAAAGAGTTGCAAGTAGTTATTATGGGTATCAAGATTGAGCAAGAGCAACCTTGTGTTGAGCTTTCAAGAGTTGCGGTTTCTGAAACTCATGGTGAAGACTCCCCCTATTTTGCTGGGTGGAAAGCCTATGACGAGAACCCTTATGATGAATTAACAAACTCCTCCGGAGTTATACAAATGGGATTGGCAGAAAATCAAGTAAGTAATTAACATACTAACTTATATATAGTAGAAGAGTAGAAGAATTGTTTATAGTGTACATCTTATTAATCTTCTTATATTAATTGTATTCTTCAGGTTTCATTTGATTTGCTGGAAAAGTACTTGGAGGAACACTCAGAGGCCTCAACATGGGGAAAAGGAGCTCCTGGTTTCAGAGAGAACGCTTTGTTCCAAGACTACCATGGACTTAAATCATTCAGAACAGCAATGGCAAGCTTCATGGAACAAATAAGAGGAGGGAGAGCGAAATTTGACCCAGATAGAGTGGTCCTCACAGCAGGCGCAACTGCAGCCAATGAACTCTTAACCTTCATTCTTGCAAACCCAGGAGATGCTCTACTTGTTCCAACGCCTTACTATCCAGGGTAAGAACTAATTACACAACATCAAAACACCTTAAAAAAAATTATATATTTACATGGTCTCACGTGAATTTTTAACGTGATCAAAGTTTTAAACTAAGATATATATGGGTCTTTGTTTTACAGATTTGATAGAGATTTAAGGTGGAGAACTGGGGTGAACATAGTTCCAATCCATTGTGACAGCTCAAACAACTTCCAAATCACTCTTCAAGCTTTGGAGGCTGCATATAAAGAAGCAGAAGCAAAGAACACAAGAGTAAGAGGAGTGTTGATCACAAACCCATCAAACCCCTTAGGTGCAACAATTCAACGGTCGGTTCTGGAGGAGCTTCTTGACTTCGTGACTCGCAAGAACATCCACCTTGTCTCAGATGAAATCTACTCAGGCTCAGTGTTTTCCTCCTCCGAGTTCGTGAGTGTAGCAGAAATCCTCGAAGCTCGCCAATACAAGAACGCAGAAAGGGTTCACATTGTTTATAGCCTCTCCAAGGACCTTGGTCTTCCTGGTTTCAGAGTTGGAACTATTTATTCATACAATGATAAGGTTGTGACCACAGCGAGAAGGATGTCAAGTTTCACCTTAATATCCTCTCAGACACAGCACCTTTTGGCGTCTATGTTGTCTGATAAGAAGTTCACAGAGAACTACATTGAGACCAACAGGCAGAGGCTGAAGAAGAGGTACCAAATGATCATTGAAGGGTTGAGAAGGGTTGGCATAGAGTGTTTGAAAGGGAATGCAGGGTTGTTTTGCTGGATGAATCTGAGTCCACTGTTGGAGAAGCCAACTAGGGAAGGAGAATTGGAGCTTTGGAATGCTATTTTGCATGAAGTGAAACTCAATATCTCTCCGGGGTCTTCTTGTCATTGTTCTGAACCGGGTTGGTTCAGGGTGTGTTTTGCAAATATGAGTGAGCAGACGCTGGGAGTGGCACTGGAGAGACTACGTAACTTCATGGAACGAATGAAGAAAGACTAATGGTGCTGTCATCATAAGTTCTATGAATGTTGTTGTTTTTATAATAGTACTATATTGTTATTTGTTATTTTCTTTATTTTTAAATGGTTCTGGCCATTTTGATAAATTCTTTATTTTTGGGTAGCAACAAAACCCAAAACCCATGTAAGGAAAAAGCAAATGTATACTGTAGAACAGCAGATTCGCTGCCTCAAGTAGTGAAGTGTCCTAGTTGTTGTTTGCTTGCTTAACTTAAGCAAGTTGATTACTTAATTAAAAACTCCTTTTGTATGATTAAAGTGAAATATCTATTAATGAAAAATGTTGTCTCTAAATTATGTATACTTTTAGTTATTTATTCTCTCTCCATTTCTCTTTATGCTTAAACTCATTTCACTATTAACTCTAAAATAATTATAAATTCAATAAATATAACTTAATTGGTAATATGTGCTATAGGATAGGTACAAAGATAAAGTAACTAAAATTTAAATTTTAGGTCCATGTTTTTAGGAATTTAAATTTTAGGCCACCAATAAAAATAGTATTTGTTTTTAGGTTTTGTAAAGTGAAAAATGTCACATTTATAAAAATAATGTTAGCATTTGTAAAAAAAACCCAATATATTATTCTCTTAATTAAAGTAAAACATTTCTTTTAAAGATTGATTTAGGCCTCATTTGACCTTGAACTGGCATGCATGCTGAATTTATGAAAAATAAGCTTGAATTCAATTTCCACGAAGGGACAAAGAACTTGAAACTTTAATTATATAGTGATAACAAATAAACTGAAACAAAATCACCTAAAATATTCTTAGTATCATAGTGACTCTATTATTTTAAAGCTGTTTTGTGTGCATTCTAATTAATTGCAGCTGTCATAAACATATTAGTACATTGACAATTTTCTTTTTTGGACAACAAACTTTTTATATAACAATTTTACACACTTCTGTTTACATTTTTTTTTTTACCTCAATTCTTCTTTTCTTATATAGAGTTTTATTTTAAAGTTCTATTGTATATTAAATAAAAGTCCTCTTATATTAGATAGCTGCGGAGTGATCAGAGGTTTATACACACGTGTGCGCGTATGTTTGCGCGCAACAGCTAGCAAACCAAACAGTATATACATAGCTGTTATCTTCTTTGTCAATATTTGAATCATTTAGAAAAGGAAACTTCTCATTCAACTCTCATGTCAAAGTCTACGTGTTATTGTCATGCTTATTATATATGGAATTGTGGATAATCTGACTTGGTTAAGGATACTTAATTGGATAAACATAATTTACTTTGCTTTCTGGGTGTGCGCGTGATGTTCCAAACAATTAATTAATGGTCCACTACACCATATACCGTTCGATTGAGATCCCACAATTAGGCTAGTTATTGACTCACATAAAGCTTGATTATATTAATAATCTCACCACCAAACTTTGAGCTAACACCATCAATTCCTTATTGTATACGGCATGACAAGCAACGGCGGTGACATCTTTAATTTAAGGAAAATTTACGTTTGATTTTAAACTATACTATGTATTGAAGTTTTACGCCATTAGATGATTGAAAGTTACATATTAACTTAGTCACTTAACACATGATTTTACTCCAAAACTCTTGCCCTTAGTTTCTAGTTTCTACACTTCTAGTGAAGAAATGATAGATTTATAACTATGACGCAAGAGCTGAAAAGATCGAGTTTAGCATGAGACACGTTATTAATTAGTAGGACCTGGTCTAACGAATATTTTATTATAAAAAGGTGTACGTGTATATAATACCGTCAACGTTTGTAATTTTCATACATACTTCATTAATGAGGTATCAGGGGCTTCCTTAATCATTTTGGTAATTACTTTAAAGCTAGAGAATGATTTGATTTTGATCATGTTTTATTTACTTCTCAACTATATATATATATCCTTATTGAACTGAATGTTTTGCCATATAGTAGGAGAATATTCGATACGGTCAATTAATGCGAAACCCATTGATTTGCACCGCATATTAATCAAGCATGCATGATACTAAATCATTGTTTGGATCCAGTCAATTGGAGTCATTAATAGTGTCGAATAGTAGTCTAGTTTCTTAATTTAACCTAAAAATAAAAAGTTAGTAAAAAAAATCTTAGTTTCGAATTCTTAAATTTCCGATGAACAAAAATTATCCAGTTAAAGAGAGTGTTGTAAACATACTAATTAAGGAGAATTCAATCTTTTTTAATGAATTTTTTAATTATCCTGAAAATATTTTTAATTTTTAATATAATAAATACTTTCTTTTTATTAAATGATTTCTATTTTGTTTAATTTCCTTAAATAGCTAATTCTTAGCATTTGTGAAAAGCTATTTAATTAATCTCAATTGGGGTGAAAATCAACTTCAGCTTAATTATGAATTTATGATCATATTACCTTATATATATTTAAGCCTTGAACGATATTCAGTTTGGTGTTTTGCTCACTCCTCGTGACAAATCCAAACCAGTGAGTTTATTAATATTCCTTTTTTGCTGTGAAAAAAAAGTCTTGAACGATATATATATATAGGTATCACGTAATACTTGATCATTTTTTGTTTACTAGACAGTAAAAAATATCTGTGATCAAATTAATAGATAGGTTACAGACACTCATTCGTATATATAAGTTAATTTACTTTTCATCTCTCTTTCTCTTTCTTTATTTTTACTTCATATAAATTTTACATTTATAATTTCTCTGTTCTCTATTTCTTCTGTTTCTGTATAAGCATAGATGGATCATATAAATGTAAACATGCATATAGAACAACAATGATAACAATTTACAAGAGCAAAGCTGTGTTGTACGTTCTGGCTGATGATATATATAGCACCTAAAACAAAACTTGTGATTTCTGGATTCCTTTTGGATAGAAAAGTGAAGATGTTCAATCATATATCATTAATTAGATGACAGTTCCCAGAAAGTCTGAAAAAAACACTATTCGGTGGCAAACGCAATGATATCCTACGAATTGCTCGTGGAAGTGACAAACAGAAGCCACACACAGATCAGACCGTACGTTTTGCTCGTGAAGGTGGCAAGAAGCTGTCTTTCAAGCGTGCATGAAAATTATACACCTCTACATAGTCTCACGAGACCTACTTTTTTTAATTTAGTACTAGTTTCCCAATAAATATATATACACTTCCCTTCTTAAACTTGATTTTTTCGCCCAAAACTTTGACCATTTCAGCATTTCTTGTTCTTAAACTTTAGTTGTTTTAGAATTTTAACATGTAATTGTGTATTTTTTTTTCAGTTATACCCTTATATATATAGCAGTGTAAATTGTAATTAAAGAGATAAGCTAATGACTTTATTTGATTTTCAAAAAATATTTATTATGAAATATTGATGTTACTTTTACTTCTTAATTAGTTGAATTCAAAGAAACAATATCTCATCAGAAAGGATCTCCTTCAAAGTGAATTCTCAATAATTCTAATAATTGGAGTAAGTTATAAATAAATAAATAATTAAAATTAACATATAAATTTGCAAAGCAATAAATGAAGACATTTTAATCTACGTGAAAAATATAAAGTATTAAAAATCATATATTTTATATATTGTTTTCTTAATCTACGAGAAAAAACCTTAAAACAACACAAATTTAAGAATACAGAGAGAAATAAATTTACAATATAAAATAAATAAATTTCTTATCAAAACTAATTCACGCGTTTATATATTTTTTTAAGACTTCATTAGATGTAATTATAAATTTAATTTTTTTTATAAGATAGATATGAAATATTTGTTTCTATCAAATAAAAACTCTTGGTAAATTAGAAGCTAAACTATAAGTAAATCCTTCTTTGATTTTCCCATATTTAGAAGCTTTTGTTCTAAAATTAAAACAATGCCACCATTTTGACCAACACTTTTCTAATCTTTTTTTTTTTTAGAAGAACACTTTTATATCTATTTCCCATCAAATGAGGCAATAATGAATAATGGTTTCATAAGTTCCATCATCGTCGAAAAATGACTTTTGAAAAATGCGCATTTTTGCTTGTTGCAATTTGAGACATAATAGCAAAAGTCATCCTTGTCATAATCACTGCCTCAATTTCTTTCTTTACGAATATTTCTTAAATACTATATCGCTAATACTAAAATAACAACATAAATGGACTCAAGGTCATAATCAAAGGCAGACTCAAAGGTCTCGGTGATTAGATAGTTCTCCATTTCAGTTATTAATTTTGAAAACAATTTCCTTAAAGACCTTGAGCATAAATTCCTACAGGATAAGCATAAGCCAAAGACTTCTTTGATTGACATGTTCATCTATTGACCTTTTAGCATAATTCTAAATGGTGTCCTGGCCTCTGATTAATTCCTTTACCTACCGTTGAATGAAATAAAGGGGCTATAGAGAGAGTTCTTCCAAAGTTGAGCACTTGATAACCCACTTACGTAGCTTTTAAAATTTATCCCCGAACCTACTTGCTATTGGCACACTTTTAGAAGGCAAAAGCTTTTTACCATTACTTGCCCCGAAATATATAGTGCATGTCCTACCCTACTCAAAATGTCTTAACCTGCTTAAGTTTCGATCTTGATAATATTTTTTTCATTATTGTTTCCTTCAATTGTTTTGCTATAAGCTTATCAAAGAGAACTCTACATCTAGGACAAAATGCATGACTTTCATTGTGTTTGGTTTGCCGTTCCACAACCCTCAGCGTAAGTTTATTTTCAAGATTCGTCTCACATACATCTCCATAGAACGGTTTCGAAATTTGTGTTGCCAGCAAACAAAACACACACTTTGTGGTCATGCCTCATTATGTCGGCAAGAAATTAAAAAAAGTGTGTAAATAGATAAATAGATAGATATAAAGAGAGAAATAGGAGTGTTAATTAAGAGAGTCATTATCATTTTAAAAAGAATATTATCATATCACATTACAAATCATATCAATATATCATTTGTCACATCTTTTCGATCTCACTCAAAATGTAAATACCTAATGATTTTTCAACAGTCGTTTTTCTTTTAGATATTGAAAGGTTATTGATTTCCCATAAATGATCATTTAATAAAAAAAATGATTTTTTAAATTTTTTATGTTGGGTTATGTTATTTAATTTGTATCTTGTACTTCTGATCTTTTATCATGTCACACCTTGAACTAAGTTTAATTCAAATATTGAAATTACGTTATCATTTTTTAACATGTAGATACTAGATATTCTAAATTTTAACATAAACAAAATAAAATTTTATAATTTAGGTTTGTTAGTAATCATCCCTTAAGTTGAATTTCTATTCCTTCAAAAGAAAAGGTTGAATTTCTATCAGCTTTTCTTAGCATGCTTTTGAGGCATTGCCTGGTAAGACTAAGAGAGTCACCGCCTACTTACCCTTTGAGGGAAAAAAAAATGAAACCACATTAGCCAACGCACTTTACGTATGCCACTCTAATCTCGTTCACACGTGTGATTAATTACGTTAACCGAACGCTCCAAAGTCGTCAGTTTGTTTGCTTACGAAAAGGCAAACATGTTAACACTGAGCAGCAAAATTAGAATATGCCGACATTGAGATCGGAAAGTAAGTATATATATTCATTTTTTTAAGTTGGTCAAAAAAGAATAAACACAAAGGAACATTGGAATAAGTCAGTATATAGTGAATGAGGAATGAGTGAAAATGATGAGTACAACTACATAAAAAATAATCAGTGAAAGGAAAACCCATTTCAAACATGATCGAGCTTGGCTATTTATTTATTTATTTGCAACTTGTAAGTCGCACTTTCTAATCCAATGTGAAAGACGCAATGAAAAACTTGTTTGAATTCTGCATACAGAGAAATAGAAATGCACATAATTATCCCCAGATTAACATCAATAGAGAAGTCGGTGGTAGGGACAAATGCGGTGCAAATGAGATAACGTTAAAGTGCAATGCACGAGAAAAAGCTTATTTGCTCCATAATGCCGAATGGGGGATGCCATGGAGGTGTATCCATCTTAATTGCTACATTTGATTGCATTATTATATCTCAGCTCACATTCGTTTGTTTGTTTACCAAAAGGCAAAACTTGTTTACACGGGTCTGTACAAAACAAGGAGGCGCATTTTGATTATCAGAAACCCAAAAGATTATTTTTGTTTTTTATTCGCTCAATAACGTATTGTTTATTTTATATTTTAGGAATAATTATATAACTGTGGATAACAAAATTGTCAACAATCAAAAAATATTATCTAGTCTATATTTTAAGAATACTTTTATAATTATTGATAGATTATTGCCCATAACTAGTCAATATATTTTGGTTATTTTTTATTCATTTTTGGGAACTATCCATGGTATTGGTAGATCTCACTGATATTAAAAAAATGCACAAATAATTTTATAAAAGGGTAATAGCAAAGGTTAACACATGCCATCAATTTTATCTATTTCTGAGTGAATTATATATTTATAACAATGGGGACAAAATTTTCTCAATTCCAATCACCTAAACGTATTGTGTGGATTCTTTTTGGTGATATATCTAAAAATACCTGTTAATTCCTTATTAACAATCTTTTTTTTTTATCACAATCAGTACATTTCAAAATAATAATTACTCGCATATCTTTACCTTTAGCCATGAATCTCCCTTGGGTTTTTAATTCACTTAAATCTTTTGTTAATGAGGCAATGAGTTTTGGGTCCAACACGAGGGGTGACATGTAGCTATTATCCATGCCTATTTTGTTGTGTTGTGATCCTTAATCTTTTGTGAGGGACAATTTTTTTAAAAATACGATCAGACATTAAATGAGTACCTCTCTTAATAGGAATTCAAACCTTGTTTGTTATGTTATGAGAGATTAACCCCTTTCACCAAACTAAATTCCTATTAGTTAATTTGTTCAATTTTGATTGCTCTGATTAGTTTAATATATACAATTATTCACTCATTCATATGTGAAAACTATGGATTTGTGATATATAAAGGTAAGGTTTTTGCTATATCCATTTTAGTTCAAGTTACTTAAATAACTTTTCTCTTTCAAATATTCTTCTCTCTCTCCGATCCTCATACATAAAAATTTATATATGTAAATAAATTAATTATTAAATTAAAATTAATTGTCCAAAAATTTATCATCTAAATTTACATATGTATTAAATATACATTAGAAATTTTATTATTTTATAGCGATATTATTTATTTTATAATATAATTGGTTTATTAGCTCAATTGATTAGAGCATTGTACTGGTAATGTAAAAGTCACATGTTTAATTCTTCTATGGACCATTAATTTTAAATTAATTCATAAAATATATTTTTGAATTTTTTTAAAAAAACTATTTGGGTCTCATACGGATTAATCAATCTGTATATGAATTAGACTTATAAATTGACCAATCCGTATTGGTTTACAGATTCACCAATCAGTATGATATTGTTTGGGCCTCATATGGATAGGTAAATTTGTAAGTCCAAAATGGATTGATCTATCCATAAGTCTCATGAATTTAAAAAATCCGTATCAACATTACGGAAAGGACAAAAATGGAATTTCGTAGTTTTGTTGGGTGTACCAACAATTATACTGCATGCACGTAGAAATACCCATAGGACTGACTGCAATTCCCTCCGGTATTTCCATGGGCTTAAATCGCGGACTGTAATTTTAGCCCATGTGGCCCAAAAATAGTTGAGACCAAACTGAAAATTGGAGAAGACGAAAGAAATTAAAAAAAGAAAAATAGTAGAAAAGAAGGCATTAGGTTAAGAGTGAAGACACAGAGAGCATAGTAATACTTACTGAGTGCTTGCAGTTGCTGCGTCGCAAGGTACCGGCGGCGACGGAGAGCTATCTTCTCAATTTCCGATCACTGCATTGGTTCTGTTGACGAGGTAACGCTCTTCCCGAAACCCTTATTTACGATCACCCCACTTGAGATATTATTCCATTTTGCATTTCCTCTTCAGATCTCGTTCTCTCCTTTTTCCGATCTTCTTCTCTCATACTACGATCCTTCCATTTCCTCCCCTAAACTCTCATTTTGTATATGCTTTCCAATTTTATTTTTTTTATTGGCTGTATCGCCAAATGGTTGACAATTTAGGGTTTTCACATAGTTCGCGAACCCATTTTTTCGTTTATGTGAAACTAACTCTTCCAGAAACTGGAGCTGTTATTGCTTGAGTTGTACTTTTAATCTATTGTTGATGATACTTCGATTGCTGGAACATTTGTTTTTGGTCGGTTGGTAGGTTTAGATTACTTTGTTGTAATGAGGGATGATGAACAACTAAAACCTTTTATGATTTATGCGATTAGGCTATTGTTCCTCATGTATGTTCATGTATTTAATTGAAGTTCTTTACATTTAATATCAATGAATAGCTCCATCTTAAACCCTTTTTTGGCCATGGTGTGTTTTTGGATATTAGTTGAAGATTATTTCTTCTGCTCTTAATTTTTATTATCGCGGCTATAATCAGTGTGAGCAGAAGAATTTATGGAATTCCAAATAATAACAATGGATCTGGAGTGTTATATATTGTTGACTTTGTGCCTTATTCTAAATTTGGCCTTTTTGTTTTGGGCCAGGGTTTTGTTCTACTTGACTTGCATACTTGATGGCGTCAAAGTTGCAGAAGTTGCAGTCCGCAGCATGTCAAGCATCTCAATTTGTATCCAGTCGTGGAACTAACTACTACAGGCAATTGCTGGAACAGAACAAGCAACACATTCAGGAGCCTCCTACAGTAGAGAAATGCAACCTGCTGGCAAAGCAATTGTTTTACACCCGCCTTGCTAGGTTATATTTTGTCCAACTCACCCCTCCCCCCCTACTGATGTTGTGTCTGGCTGGATTCACCATATGAAATTCACTAATTGTATATGCTTGTTGGCCATCATTTATTGATTTCAAATGTTTTTGACATACTTTAATATGCTCTTGGATGTTTCCAATCATGTCTAATGGCTTTTTCTACTCCTTTATAGACTAGGGATGAAGTCCTGG